>NC_044196.1:9281448-9364581 GCF_900880675.1 Sparus aurata | reverse complement strand
TTCTTCTTCTATTATTACATGTTTTGTGTTTACGTTGAATCGAAATACAGAAAACATTTCTGACCTCATGAGACAGAACAGCAGAACAACAACTTACAATACAAAACCATGTAACAACAAATCTTCCTCTTTTTTACAGATACATGCTTCAAGAGGTTGGTGTACAACAGTTTTCTCACATTTTGAAGATAACAGCAAAACAATCAATATTCCTGTTTATTAAATGTTTTGTATTTGCTTCATGTTTTAGTCCGATCCAGTCTGAGAGCTCCAACTCGGATCATGTGGTCAACCTGAATGAGAGTCAGTGCAGTGAATACTCCTCTCCTCCACACTGTAAACACACATTAAAAAGATGATTCTGACTGTGTCTCGTTTTCTCTGCTCTGTAGCTGATGTCTCTCTGTATGAATCAGTCAAACACTCAGATTATACCTTTTATTAACACGTATCACAGAAACAACCTGTTACATATCAGTGAAAAGATTTCAGTTGACAGCACTTTGATCACTTTAATGACCTAAAATTAGTCAGGATCATTGACTGGATATAAAGATTGACGACATGACAGCTCCTCAAAAGTGAAGCTAAATCATCTCTAACTGCTGGCTAGCATTTAGCTTAAACCATAGCTTCACCTCCAGCCTTTGAGGTGTGTTAGCATCGCTGTAGACAACAACCTTATTATCAGCGTGCGTTGTGAAAATATCACCTTTGATGACATGTGACTATTAATGATGTAGTTACTTTGAGTGTCTACATCACTGTGTCTGCAGCATGTGTGTCATCATTGATATACAGGTGCCACATGTTCTACTCTGGATCATTTACTGTTTCTGAATCTATTGAGGTTCTGCAGTGAACATTAGAAATGCAACCACTGAATGATTTAAGTGAACTGATTCCAAGTGATCGATATAAAATCCTGTAAGTGAATATGTACATTTCAGTTGCAGGTGGATCCCAGGACGTCACGTATTCTGCAATCCAACTTAAACGTGTTGGGAAGAAGGGTGAGTTCTCTAAATACAGGAAGTAAATGGAAACATCTCTAGTGTAAAAAGTATTGATTTATTTATTTTCTGTATGGATTCATGTGATTGTCTTCACAGGGAAACAACAAACACCAGAGGAGAGATCAGTTTACTCTGATGTGAGGACCAGAGCTGCAGGTACAGTCAGTTACAACTGTCATGTTCAAAGTTTGGTTTGAAATGTTGCGTATCATTTTACTGGAGGTCATTATTTGTTGTTATTAGTTGTTAATCTTTTGTTATCCCTTGGGTATGTATTAAAACCTACCATGAGGTGTCACCAGAGTTGTAAATCTCCCACATTTCTCTGGCCCTTCACACTTTGGGGTTTTTCCTAAGTTTGACTTTTCATTCAAATCCTGAGATCTGCCCTCTGTTTCAGACGACAACCTGCTGTATGCCCAAGTCATCGACCACAATAAAGGCGAGAAGAAGAAAGGTCAGTAAAGTCTGCATCCACCTGCAGCCGTTATTATCCAACATGTTAGTCTTGGTTTAGCTGTTTGTTATTACTTATTGTTTTTATGCATCATATTTCTTTTAAATGATGTATTGTGTATTATATGCATTACTTAAGAACAATTTGTTTTACTTCACACATAACTCAAGTCTGTAAAAATGTAAACTACTCCAGTGGAGACGTGAACCCTGACAATGTCCATGTCTTATCTTCATTTATAGGATGATCAGCTCCTGCAGCAGCAGATGAAACTGTTTATTCTGAAGTCAAACCGGGATCATCTCTCGGTAACAATGCTGCCGTATAACATCAATACTGTCGTGACATCTTCCACAGCTGATCAAATGGATAGAAGCCAGAATAACATGTCAGAAAGCATCTTCACATCTTGAGTAACCCAGTACCTTTGTTTGTTGTGTTGTTCTTCCAGGCCTGTGAGGAGAGAGGAGAGGAGGAAGAGGAAACTGGTCGACAGCATTTCATTCAACTGCTGTAGAAATACGAGACATGCTCAGTATTCTGTACAGTTTATTTGTTGGCAGATTATGTAAAATAATGGCTTCATATGAGTACTGAAACAAAATCCCTATTTTCTTCACGCACTTCTTCGTTAATTTTCATTTTTACAGTTTTGTTGTCACCTTTTGATTTTGTTAAGTTTTGTTGGAAACATTGAATGCAAGTCTGATAGAAGATGTTTGAGCTTGTGTCGCAGGGTTCCAGCTTTAAAGTCAGAGTCTTTGTTCAGTGTTAGATCTAGGATAGACGTCAACTCTGACTTTGGATAGAAGTAATAATCTGCTATCAAACAACATCCTGCATGTACAGTACGTATGTTCTTTCTGTCCTTTTTAAGATGAGAGGTATTCTGTGTGTTGTTTCACCTCAAAGGATCTTATATTTGTCATATTTTAAAATCTTTTGAATATTTTATACATCAATAAACAGTTTTTTTCCAGCAATAAGCTGTCAGTTGTGTTTTTCATTCATCCAAACAGCCTCAGAGCCCTTCAGCAACTATCATGTCCCTTCATGTCAGAGTGTGTATTAAAGTTTTTATGTCTTCATCCAAACATCCTGGTGGGTCAGATCTGGAAACTTCAAGATATCTGTGTAACTTGTACACATGTACAACATGCAACTGGAGGATTTATAATAGTTTGATCAACAACTTAATGAGACCGTTAAGAGTGATAAGAGTCAGAGGGTTAAAACAGTCGAACAGACGCGTGTGATTGGAGGACACAGATCAGACGATCTAGTTTTTTTTTTTTTTTTGGATATCTGAAATGAAAATTATCTGTTAGTCCACTGTAGAGGGCGATCCTTCCTCAACTTGCTGTATTCAGTCTCTCAGGTTCTGGTCGAGCCCTCGCTGCTGTAAAGAGATCAAACAACAGAACAGCTGAAGTTGTGACATATTTCTCAGATACTGTTAGAATGAAGTGAAGGATTGTGGTTGTCCTCAATACTTTTCTTCAGGTTCTTATTGATCCAAAAAAGCTGCTGAATTGAACCTGTTAATAAAGTTCTACTGACTTCTACTCAACCAACTTACCAGAGACGTTGAGCCGACAATCACCAAAGTCCACACCATAGTTTGTCTTCATGTCACACAGGTACTGTCCTGAGTCCTCAGTCCTGAGTCTGGACACATGAAGTCTGAGTCGTCCGTCTCTGAGGACGTCTTTGTCCCACTGGACTCGTCCTACAAACTGTTGATCCCGAGACTCTGGGACCTCAACACCTCCACTTAGATGAAACAGGACTGAGACTTTGTGATATAAAGTGAGTCGGGGGAAGTGTCAGCTGTGGTTGTGAACGTCCATTCCAGTGTGATGTTGTGGTTCTCCTCTGCCTGATAGGAGGTCTGTGTCACATTCACTACAAATGTTGCTGTTGAGGAGACAGAGAGGGAAAGTGAGGAGCAGACACACTGACAGCTTTAACATGGCAGCCTTTAAACTCCATCTCCATGTTTGTGTGGACAGTTTAGTGACGTCTCAGAGCTGCAGAGGCTCATCAACATCAGCTGTTTGCTCACATGTGGGCCACTTTAACTGCTTCATTGAATCACAGTGTCAGAAAGTGAAGCTGTAAACTGACCACAGACACAGTTGAGGCTGATGAGCAGCAGGATCCTGCAGATCATCTTCTCCCTGTGAGAGGAGACAGAGGTGAAGAGTCATGTGATCACAGTTCAGTCCTCACATGTACCACAACCAACATCTACAGTCTGTCTTTAGTCTTCTAAACACTCCTCTGTCTTCATCATCCTCATCATCACACACAAGGACTTCCTGACTGGACACAGTCTGGATGCTAATGCTAAGCTAGTGTGTTCTTCTTCTGACACAAGATGGCGCCAAAAGACTGTGAACAACACAGAACACGTGCTGCATGGAGGCAGACAGACAAACCAGGATGTAAAGGTGTGACGACATAATGTCAGTGATGTAAACATGTAACACTGAAACATTATGAACACATATAAACAGTGTCTCGATATAACGTCATGAGACAACAACTGCTAATAAACAGGAACATGATTGAATTTAGCATCATGTGTCTCATAGTTGAACATGTCCTCTATAGACTCAATGTTTAGAGTCAAGATTTAGATGTTTTGTTTCCACAAGATGTTTAGTGAACGCTGTTTCTGTATGAAGTCCATCATCCAGCTGACTGATCCCAGTGAACATGTCTCACACATCGCCTGTGACAACTGGTTGGAAAGTGAAAGAACCAGAAGTGATAGAGAACATGAAGATGAGCTCTTATTTCACCTTCATGTACAAAAGATCCATCAGGATGTTCTGGAGGCTTTTTGTCAGCAGTAAACTGTCTGTATATTTATACATTATTAAAGTAATTGATGCTTTTTAAACAGTTCAAAAGACAAAAGATATAAATCACTTATTATATTATAATATAATAATATATAATATCAAACTTTAAGTTAAGCATCGTTGAAATCCTAGTCTGTTTCCACTGAGTTAAATTAAATAAATACATATATGAGTTTGTGAGTCTTCAGTCATTAGTGGATGAAGAATGAGAACAAGTCTTCGTCAGGTGGGATCAAAAATGGTGAACACAAACACCCTGACAGTCTGTCATGTGAGGAGGAGGAAGTGACGTGAGGACTTGTCCGGGCTAAAAACACGAGAATTAAAAAGAGAAAAGTCACTGGAGACAGATGCAGCCAAATGTGCAAAAATCTGCAGCTTTTTCAATAAAACGAGCTCGCGGTCTGAAACGACCAATGAAGATGATGAAACGGGTAAGAAGGCAAGATGAACAAAATGCAACTTGCTGCTACCTGCTACGTTTAAGTTAATTCATTAGCCCATCAAGGCAATGAATTGTGTGGCGTTGTAACATATAGGCTGCCTAACCTGAAGTTACATAATTTAAATAATAGTGTGATGCGACAAAATATAACTGAGAAACTTTGTCTTGTAGCCCCTCAGATATAAGATGCAGCATGAAGCAGCAGCCTGGAGCCCAGCACAGGTCCAGAGTGGGCAGGTAGGATTGTTCATTCACTGAATATTATTAGAATTACTATAATGAAGAGTATGGTGTAGACCTGCTCTGTATGATAAATGAGATAATTGATGATGATAGATGATTCAGTGCTAAAATAATAAAACTTTCCTCTCCTGCACAATTAGTTGTCTTTGTATTATTAAACAGAATTCTTGTTTTATCATTGTGCATATAAATAAATAAATAAAATAAATAATAATAAAACTGACTTGAAAAAGGGAGATTTGTGTTGAGAATTATAACGATTTTTAAAATGTGATTTAGTGTCAGAGGCAGAGCAGGAGCCAGTGGTGAGGAAGGGAAGGAATCATATTCCATTTCATGTTTAGGGATTAGATATCTGTGAACACTAACTTGCTTGATATTTGATATTGCAGAAAAGGACATTCTGATGTTTTATTTGTGAAATCTAAGTTCTGATTATAATGTTATAAGAGAGTGTAACACTTTTTACATTTTCTTCTTTTTTATTTAGTATTTAATTCTTTTATTCTTTTTTGAATTTGTTGAAAAGGATGTTGTGTTGCAAAGAATAATGGTGGAGATGTGCACTCAAGTTGAAATAAATCCACATTGTGAAGCAACCATTACTTGTGCTGAATTGGAGTTATTTTAGAAATAAAACACAGAATGACAAGGCTTTAGAAAACAGTGCTCTATTATAGGGCTTAACAGTTAAAGTTATTATTACATTATTTTAATATAATAGGTCGTGATCTAAAGTGGGCCGATCTGAGGCATGAAACTCCAGGGCAGAAAATGAGTCCCACTCCGGCCCTGGTTCCCTCTAAATCTATCAGGAACACTGCTGACAGCTTATTGATGGAACAAGTTTATTGATGCAGAAAATGGTCAACCAACTTTTAAAAATACATTTAAATATAAAAAACATTAAATATAGAGAATATCAAGCATTTTCAAAATGAGAGAAGAAGCTTGTATGTTAACAGGATGTTTTTCACATAAAATACATTAAATGTTATAAATGTTTAACTCTTTTTAATCAGAAGCTACAAAAGAAGCTGACTTTAAAGTGGCACTATCACCTCGTAACGAGTGTCCACACATAATATTTGTTCTCTGCAACAACAAACAACAACAAAGGTGTCAGAACATACCGGACGTAAACAACGAAACATTTCAATGATGATATGTGATGATCTAAACTCTTTATACCAAATACAACAGAAGATTAAAACTATATGATACAGTTATTTTAAATGAGCTGCTGTTAGATTAACTTTACAAAATGCTGTGTGTTATTTGTTCAGCACAGCTGCACACAGTGATCACAGAGAAGCTGTCAAAGTACAGATGGAGTTTTTCATGTTGTCTTCTGTTCTGTTGGTTTAGTTGATACAGATTTCTTTATGGGGCTGAAAGAAACAAAGTCAACAAAAAGCTTCAGGACGACGTCACAATCAACATGTTTTATCACATTTCACTGTCCTCTCTTTCTCTCTCCTCCCCTATCTGTTTCTCTCCATTCCTCCCCCCTCATGGATCACTGACAGTTAATAGTCTTTTTCTAGTATCTCTGACAGCTCCATGGTAAATAAAAGGTATAAACTGTACCATGATCAGCTTCTTGACGGCCTCTGATTGTGTCATAGATACAAACATCACCAACAGAGAAATGAAAATCCATACAAGGTGAGTTTAATCACTTTAACTGTAACAAGTAATGAATCATGTGAGACCTCAGATTCTTTGGATCATTTAAAATGTGTTTATAGGCTCAAAAATACTGAGACAACCAAACAATTCTATTGTGCAAATGATAATATCATCTTAACAGTTTGAGTTAAAAGTTAATTCTTTGCAGAGTTGTGGTGTATCTTAACCCACCTCCAGTCTTTCGTCTTGTTCACCAACTAAGAAGTGTTTTAGGAACGGCTGATCGTCCTCAAGACGACTACAAGACAGCTTTCCTTTGTCACATTTCACCTGATTGGATTCTTGTGTGTGTTTTTATCAAATTATGTATCTGTGATGAAGTTGCTTTTCTATCTTCATGGGAGTTAAGCTTGATTTATTGATCCTCTGATGGTGTGGTCACTTTGTGTTTGTCTCTGATCCAGAGACCCCTAACAGTGATCCAGTTTCTGTCAAGTGTTTCACAGTTTGTATTGAGCTCCATGGTGAATAAAAGGTATAAACTGTACCATGTTTAGCTTCTTGGCGGCCACTGATTGTGTCATAGAGACAAACATCACCTACAGAAAAATACATTTTAAGCCAAGGTTAGTTTACAAAACTAATTAAACAAACTAAGATTTTATTAGATAACTGAAAATATAATATGTGACAAATAAAGTTTAGTTTAACTGCTTACCGTGCTGAAGGGCGGAGTGATGATCATTCTCATAGTACACACGATCTGCGTTGGTGCTCTCAGACTGGACTGGTCTGCAACACGTATCAGATACAGAACATTTAAATAGGAACATAAAAATGTGTTGATGTTACGTTCAACATGACATGAGAGAGTGTTGCACCTACCTGAAGAAGCCTGAACCTGCGAAAGAGACTCTTGTTGTTAGATGGTTGTTATACTGCTGTTCTCTCTCATGATGTCAGAGTATGTGTGTGTATTTGAATAATTAAAGAATGTGTAAAAACAGAAGAAGAAGGTCTCACCCTTGGACGCTCTGTAGCAAAACAAAACGAGCAGAGGAATAACAAGAACGATTCCACAAACCAGCCCAACAATCAACAGTACAGGAAGTGAAGAGCTGTCAGGCCTGGACACCGCTGGAATAACTAGGAGAACAATATTCATCTGAATTTATTTCTCAATCAAAAACAAACAGTTTACAAGAAAATGCAGCAATTGTTTTAATCCTACTCACCCTGAACTGACATCCAGCTCTGTGCTGACTCTCGTCCTGAGTGTTGACACTTGTAGAATCCTTCATCTGACTTTGACACTGCAGAGATATTTAACTCCCATCTGCTGTCATTTTGAATGACTTTCTCATTGTGATAGAAAAACACAATGGAGTCAAATGTTTGACTTCTTGATTTGCAGCTCAGACTAACAGAATGTCCTTCAGTCACAGGACGGGCAGGGCTCAGCAGGATCATATCTCCATCTGTTAAACAGTCAAAGAATACCAGGTTTCAGTCAGAGATCAGCTGGTTGAGGAACTTGAGAATGAGCTGATGTAGAGAGATGACAAAAGACATACTGGGTTTTTTTATTTAACATTGTTATCACTGATTTAACAGTGATGATAAAATGTGACGTTTCATCTTAATGCACCTTGTGTGTCTGATGTTCAAGAACTCTTTCAGTTGGCAGAATCTGTAAACTCACAGCTAAATATCACTAAATCCTTCACACTGGACTTTAAATGGTGATCATGGACCTAAAAACTGAAGAACACATCAGCCACAAAACTATATCTAAGCAATATTACCACTTACCACTTCAGTGCTGCTTGTGGACCACATCACTGTCGTGCTCAATTGACGTTAAGGCACACCCTCGAGGGTATTATTGCGATTATACAACTAATACCAACACAAATAAACTGTACAGTCAAGTATATCCATGTTGGTGGACATTTTGCTCTCAAATTGTAAAGGTTTTTGCGAGTGTGCGTCGCGTTTCCATGGAAACACATGGGGTCTGACTAATAGCTGAAACAAAATCAGTCCCGTCAGTAGACTCATATGTGTAATGGAACGTACCACTGCAGCAAATAGTCCAAACCTTAGTAACGACCTAGCAACAGAAAGGATTTTCTAGTCCCAGAAGTGTGAACTCTGAGCTGACGTTAATGTTTTCCTTGTTGTTGTTGTCGGAACTACTTGTTGTATGATCAATATTTATACATGGTTAAAATCACAGTGTGATTAAATACTTGTTTGAAATAATAAGTCAAAGAAAAACATAATGTTATGAAATCATACCCTGTACAGTGATGTTGACTGCGTTGCTGAACTCTCCTGAATCAGACTCACACCAGTACACTGCATCACTGAACCTGTTAGTGTTTATGTGGCATGTTGATCCAGTCATTGTCCCCCAAGTGGAGCAGGCTGATGAGTCGCTGTCCCCAGTTGAAAACCTAATCACTCTCCACTTAGTAGAGTTTCCCTCACAGCTGAGTGAGACAGAGTCAGAGGTGAAGTGTTGAGCTCTGTCAGGACTCACTGTGAGAGATGCTGATGAGTGAATATCTGAAAAACAACATGTGATAAGAGGTCAAACAGAGCACAGAGATCTTCAGATAGAAAATGCCTCCATTCAAATAGTCATTAGCTTTGTTTTTATTGTAACAAAGGTCAGTATTTTGGTCAAATTCTGATTTCTACTTTGACCTCTTGCTACAATTTTTGGGTATATTTTAAAATGATAGACAACCAAGTGACTCCAGCTGCTGTAAGCAGAAGAAGAGCTTAAGTATCCAGACTAAAAGTACTTTTAGAAAATGATAGCAGAGTTTTCGCCAAGATATCATATCTGTCTTTTTGTGTGTTGTGTTAAAGAGTGAGGACAGAAGGAAACAAGTAAATTCTACACAGTAAGGTGGAAAGCATGAAGTTTAGCTTGATGCTAGTGAGAGGCAAGATCATAAGACCAGTAAATTATTTTACTTTTTTCAAGATACTGTTTGTTTCTCATCATTTAGAAACAAGATGAATAGAGCTGATATAACATCTGTTTCTTAAGAGATAGAAACAAACTGACCTGCAGACCAGACAAACTTAGAGTAACTGTCATAAGTGGAATACACTGGATCTCCTCTTCCAGCTCTGCACCTATATCGTGCTGTGTGTGTCTGTCCATGAACAATGTAGGAATCCTGTTCAGTCCCACTGCTGCTGCCAGGTAGCTGCTCAAGTCTATAGGAGAGATAGTCTGTTGGACGAGGAATAGACCTATACCAGTAGAACCTCCATCCTGCAGATGGATCTTTAACTCTGCAGTTCAGAGTTACTGAGGCTGCAGCACTCAGCCATGATGAAGACACAGTGAAGACAGGCCGGGGTCCTGTTGGAAAATGTTTAAATGAAATCATGTATTGATAGTGGATCAGATACATTCTGCACAATCAGTGCATACTGGAGATTTACTTTAAACATATACATAAACAAAAACAGGCTTTTAATGAGCTGTATAATCTTCACTTTGAAAGAAATGTGATGTGACTCACTGTCTGATACTGTCAGTTTGATGGGATCACTCCAATCTGTTGAAGAATGCTGCGTATGTTTCTTTCTGCCCTTACACCTGTAGTCTCCACTGTGGGATTCAGTCACAGATGTAATGCTGTGTTCATTTTGATTTGAAGGTTTTTTCTGAGCTGGTTGTTCTCCATTCATACTCCCACTCAGTGTCTCCTCCATCTTTGATCTCACATCTGAGAGTGATCCTCTCTCCAACGTATACTTCAGTCCAGTTTGGCTGCAGAGTCACAACAGCCTTGTTTGGAACTGTTCATGTTCAAGAATTCACAGAAAGGAAGCAAAAATGTGCAGAAGCCCAGAGGGACAAGTGAGAATTCATTTCTTCTGGTGCTCCATTTTCTAAGTTACACATTGTGTTTCATGTGTTTAAGACTGCAAAATTCATCATAAGGGAAATTCAGTGCCTCTTTCTGTAATACTCATTTTGTCCACCAGATGCAGAAGTGCACCACTACTCACGTTCTGAATCACACATCATACATACACAGTGCAAAACATAGTTTTATTAACTACGGCTTATAAATAAGTTATACTGCTGCTGAACTCTGTGACAGTAACAATAACTTTACAGAGCTGCTGGATACAGTTAAGAGTGATTTTATTACTCATACATAGAGAATGTAGAGAAATAAAATTTAAAGATGTACAGAAATTATGCCAAAGAGCATTGAAACTGTTCTGGAGGCTTGTAGTTTATGATTACTTTGATCATATCAGACACTTTAGTTTGGTTTGTAATTTGTCATCATCTGTTTGTGAAGCATTTGACAACTTGTGACTGTTGCAGCTCCCAGAGGTCATAACGAGAAACACAGCATGTGGCAGCAAACACACCACGTCACCGCCCACAATGACTGAATGAGTGACAGACTGTTGTAAGTGACTGTATCACACAACTATACACAGTGTTGGACCATTATGAAGACTAAAAACTAAAACCTAAAGTATCTTTACAGTCACTAAACTTATTCCAGTGTGAAGTCAGTGGCATCATGCAGAGCTACACTTTCCAAGTAGCTTCCCTGAACAACTGAGCACTAATCCAGTCATTTCATAATGTGCACTGAGTAAAATGACACATATATGGAAAAACATAGCTGCTAAAACAAGTGATCAAGAGTGATACAGCAGGTGACATACAGGACAAACATAATCAGTAAATATAGAAAAGATAACTAGTCACCTTCAGCATGTCCGTACAGGAGTGTATTCAGCACTAAAATAAATATGAAAACTTCATTAGACCAGAATCAAATACAAAATCCAGCTGGAATTTCATCAGTGACAACTATTGTTTATCAGACAACAGTATCACACAGTTCTGTGATGATACAGAGCTACAGAGGTGGGAAACACATTTAAAAACCTCTTCAATATATAAAGGCCTGGTAAATAAGCAATACATGTAATTCCACAGCTATATACATAATACCTGTGATCATATACTGTACATGCATTGTCCAGGTACGTGTGCACAAACTAGTGTGTAAGTAACCAGTTGAGTAATAAACTTAACATAATCCTCCAATCTGAACCAAGACAAACAGCAACAAAGTTCGTGTCTACACAACTACTACACTGATATAAATACTGACAATCACATAGAAAGTCACAGATGTACTCACAGAATAACCCGAGCACACCGAGCAGAGCGTGACCCATCTTCACATCCAGCACCGACACTGTCACTCTGCTTCTGATCCAACTTCCTACTTTGTATTGATTAATATGCAGCAGTGAGAAAAGAGAAGTTACATTTCTTAGAAATGTGAGAGCAGAGATTTTCATCAGCTTCTTCTTCAGAGTGTCTGTGTGACTCTGTTCTCACTTCCCCTTCACACAAAGCTCAAAATACTGCAGAGGTGTTGACTACAGCACACTTTGAGATGTATAGATTTCCTGTCCACTGTGAATAAACTATAAGCTCATCTCCCTCACAAAGGTTTGTTCCTCATCTTTAACTCACATCCAATAAACATAAAATCATTGGATTTAATCATATTACATCACAATGAAATTGTATTGTTATTCTGTCCATCAGTCTTTGCATTCACAGAGCCTGTATTTTGTTTCTTGTTTGCCTTTAGAAAATAAAGAATTTCTTAAGTTTTCAAAGTGTTAAAGAATTACATTTGACAAAATAGAAAAGATCGTCAGTCGGGTGTCTTCAGATATTAATCTAAAAAAGCAGAGTTTTATATCAGCTATCAATGTTCCACAACTTTTAATCTGTTAAGACGTGACCTGTCCTGTGAGCTGCAGCCTGATAAGATGGAGTAAAGATATCTGTAAACTGAGATGACTTTGTTTTTGCCTCATGTTACTACAATGACTCCAGATATCAAGTAGGATCATCATGAGGGGAAATAAAATATCATGAACAAAATACTAAAATAAACTGCAGCGTGTTTTAGCGTGAGAAGAATCACAGCATGACTGAAATATGTTTCCAGTTAAACTTCACACATAATGAAGTGATGCTGTGATAGATAGAATTGGACAATGACATCATTCACAGATCAGAAGTGTTTTTTCCTCTTGTGGTAGAAGTTGAGTTGAGTAAAGCAGGGTGACATTTTCAGCTGCAAAAGAGTCAAAGAACATGAAAAGTGTCAAACTCAGATCACAATTACTTAGAGAGTACTACAACTTTATGAGAATGAGGCTCTCAGGTAACCTTGACTTGGCCTCCTGGGACTCAACTACAGCCGCCCTCGTCTCAGAGGTAAAAAGGAGCACATGCATTGTGTCGGTATCAGTTAGTGTGGTTTGGCGCCCCCTGTGGTGATCTGTGGAAGAAGCTTTTATTTCACCTGCACAGTGACTGGGGTCTATCAAGTACACTGACTGACTGACTCATCCACCTGATAGTGTTCATTTATAATAAAGTTTAAGACGTTTCATTGACCTGTCTCTGTATTAACTTAAATCACATGTCCTTATCATTGCTACCTGGTAACCTCACACTGGTACACTGTGTTACCATCCTTTAAGAAGAAGAAGACTCCCTGTACAGCTCAGTGCTGCACCGTCAGGACTTACTGTTATAGTCAATGAACACTGGTCTGAAAAACTTAGATATTACTCTCCTTGATTACTAGTCTGCACACCTCAACACACCATCAGGCCAAGTGACAAGTGTTTCTTTCTGTAATACTCACTGTAACCACAAGAGGCTCACCTGCACCACTACTCATATACTGAACAAGATGAAAAGCATCCATGGTGCTCCAGTGCAGTTTTCATTTCTCTCTGCACTCCAAACACAACCTGAATCTATAATATGTTAACAAGTTATGTAACATGAGTGTCATGTTTCTTCTGGTGAGGAATATGTCAAATATGGCACCAGTCTGCCCTCAGTGTCACAGCTGCAGTTCTGGGTATTATCAGCAAGTCACATCAAGGATTTACATTTTATGATCTCATACTTATTATTATTCATATTCTGATATTTGAGGATTTTGTTGTCACACAATAGTTAATGATCATAGTGTCAGTGTCAGTGTCAGCAGTTAGAGTACAGTGTGTTTGTGTTTTCTCATGTTTTATGATCAAAATATCAGTATAACATCAACAGTAGTAGTTACCAGCGGGCTCCAGCAGGGGTAGCATACAGCTGTTATAATAAGGTGTCCTCAGCCATCATCTCTGTCTTCATCTGAGGCTCTGCACGACATTTAACTGTTTCTGTAAAAGCAAAGAAGAAATACGTTAATTCTAACTGTGTAAAAGCAGCCCAGGTTCATGTTAACATGTGTAACATCTGCCCACAGTGCAGGAAGTAGTAGTTCACAATGAGGTCATTTCATTGGAAAAAACACATTTTTTCAACGGTTTTCTGCAAAAAGAAAGGAAAATATTAATGTATAATGTTTGCCGAATTAACAAGTTGGCCTAGATAGTTAAGAACGTGTTATAGACAGAGCTTCATGACATGTTTACAGTTACTTGTAACGCAACAACTCTTAAAATTGAGGGTTTTTTAAACGGAGTCTGGTGAGTCTATTTTCTCCAAAGAAGCAGGCTGTTCCTGTTTACTGGATATGTTCAATTTTCAATGTTTACCATCAATATGTGATATTCTTGAATACATTTGTTGTAAATGTTGAAATCAGTTGCAACAGCTGTTGGGAGGTAAGAAACACGTCAGACACAGAAGCAGACAAGATGCGCTTTAAACACAAAGAACTGACACTTTTTACAAAGAAAGAAACATCTGAATGTTTGTATTTAATGCCTAATTTGAAAGAAGGCACGAATTATTTATAATTTCTTGGAGCCGTTTCACAAAGTTTGTGAAGTTTCTCATCAGGATGCGACAACTCTTAAAATCACGATCGTTAAGGGAGTCTGGTGACGTTATCGTTGCTAGTAAATGTACTTAATTGCTTGGAACAAGTCCATGAATTTCACACACACACACACACACACACAAACACATGCAGCCGCTTACTTCTTGCAACAATTAGAAAAAGTTGGTCAAAACAAGTAAAAAAGTTAAAGTTGGAGTCATATTGTTTGTAATGTTTGTCACGTGATCCATCGTCTCCTCCTCACATGTTCAGTCTTCCTGTCAAAGAGTGCGCAAACGAGTTCCATGTGAAGGAATGAAAGAGGATGAGTTGATGTGCACAGTTTAGTCTTTCGGACCAGAGATGAGGCGTAAAGAGGCTCTGCTTCATGTTTGCAGTCCGATCACTGAGGAGCGACACTAAAAGTCAAACTAACAAGTCGGTGATGTGGTGAGTTTACTCTCGACTGACTCAGAGGAGATTTGCAGCCTCCAGATCAGTTCCAGCAGCGGTTTTAACCTGAAACGGGACCTCCACCTCCTCAGTGATGTTTCTTACCCTGCATACACTTCTTCACTCCAAAATGAAGACAGAGAACAAGGAACACACAAAGTGTACTACACAAGCTAATAGTCACCCATGAAGGAGAATAAGAAAACAACTGTCCTTGCAAAAATTCCAGGTTAACCAGCACTGTTTATTTTTAAAAGTTGGCAACAAAAGCACATAACACAGTCCCCTGATTCACTGTAGATAAGCCATGTCCTATTAATCTTCTCCCTGTTTTCATTTGGATGTAGTAGTTATTACTACACTGCATGAAAAGTTGGATTTTCATCCCCGTAAATGCCAAGAAATCTCCCTAATTTTCGGCGGTTAACGTCAATTTACAGTTTGCGAACGTCGCGTTCGTCTGTGTCACATATTGACGGAAACAAACCATGATGTATGTGGAGCTCCCGGATATATATATATATATATATATATATACATATTCTGGTCTTGTCCACATTCAGCCTCAGATGATTCTGTTCGGACCACTCTACAAAGCTGTCTACCAGTGTCCTGTACTCACCCTCCTCCCCTTCCCTTATACACCCGACAACTGCTGAGTTGTCAGAAAACTTCTGCAGGTGACATGACTCAGAGTTGTGCTGAAAGTCAGCGGTATATAAGGTGAAGAGGAATGGGGAAAGCACAGTTCCCTGCGGAGCTCCTGTATCACTGACCCACACATCAGACAGAACACTGCCCATACGGACAAACTGCAGCCTGCCTGTCAAGTAGTCAGTAATCCAGGAGATCATTGTGTCATCAACTCCCATCACCTGTAGCTTCTCACCCAGTAGCAGAGGTTGGATGGTGTTGAAGGCACTGGAGAAATCAAAGAACGTGATCCTCACAGTGTCTCCTCCACCATCCAGATGCATATGGGCTCGTTGCAGCAGGTAGATGACAGCATCATCGACTCCTAAATGGGGCTGATAGGCAAACTGCAAAGGGTCCAGAAACGTCCTCACCTGTGGCCTCAGCTGGGCTCAGACCAGTCTCTCCAGGACCTTCATCACATGAGATGTAAGGGGGACTGGTCTGTAGTCTGCCGGGTCGGATGGTCTCGACCAGTGTTGGGAAGATTACTTTGGAAATGTAGTTGGTTACAATTACAAGTTACCCTGTTGAAAATGTAATAGTAGTGTAACTATTTCAATTACTTTCTCAAAGTAATGTAACTAATTACATTTGATTACAATATGATTACTTTTCTTAATTTTGAATGAAATCTCTCAACTGCTAACCATTTTCACATTTTAAGACCTATAGTGTGATAGACCTTTCAGTTCAAAGGTTTAACCATATATTATGAGTCTGACCTTCGGCCTGTACTGCAAAGGAGGCTCACTTCCTCACTAAATGCAGCGACAACGGGCTGATTTCAGCCAAGAGGAGCAGGTTGTTTTAATGGAGAGAGTATGAGCGATACAAAAAAGCCTGATCACAGCCTGAAGCAACAGTGTTGCTACAAATATGACAAGAGGAGGCTGATTTAAATTTCTGACAGCTCTACATTGAGCTGCTTTTAAATATGAAGCTTTAGAGCAACAACAACTGTTGTTTTAAACTGTGTTTTATATTGTTTTCATATATTTCACTGATCGCAATTATAAAATGCCAGTGTGTGTTTTATTGAAAGCGAGGCTGGTGTGCGTATGAAAATAGGTTACAGTGGGTTTTTTAGGTGCTGTAGCTACAAGCAAATCTCATGTTGTCTCTGTACAAAGACCTTTTTAAATGTGAGAAAACAGAGTAGACCTACTCAAGATTTGCGTTTGGGCAACACATAACAGGCGAAACAATTAATTTATTCATGGCCACATTAAGTTAAATTATCTGTCCTGCTGGGAGCGCACAACTTCTTTCAGTGGTGACTGACTGTATATAAAAGTAAATAGGCGACAGCCTGATAAATGACCTCCTGGCGCGAGTCGGATCAACAGCTGAGCAGCGTATCCCCTCAGCTGAACATCTGTAGGCGGAGACGCTCAGAGAGAAAGTAAACAGCAGCGGATCAGCACGATCTCTCCCTCCGCACAAATGCTCCGTTCTGATCCAGCTCCACTGGACTTTCAAAGTAAAGGTGACGCCAGCTGTAAATGAGTTAAATCGTGAAACAGTTGATTTTATGATTAAACTCTGAACAGAACCTGGTCGGGACCAGGTTATGAGCTAAGCATAAGTTACCATGGTGATCTAGCCGGGTTAAAAGAGAGCCACCTTTGTAATACGGGGAAGCCTGGCTTCTGTCTGTATGAAATGTTTTTTGTATTTCCAGCCCAGGAACATCTTGTGCGCCGCCGACACTGTTGCTGCTGAGTCTGACTGCCGCTGTACGGTTTGTCGGTTGAGTCGAATGGCACAGAGAGCCAATCACAAGCGTCAGTTTTGGAAGGAGGATGTTGATATGAAAAAAACTAAAAACAAACATGAATCCAGGGGGGGCGAAAAACTATTTGATAAATCCGAGTTTTTGCGGCGATTTTTCAAATGTAACTTAAGTTGTAATCATTGAAATTTCCAAAAGCAACTGTAATTTAATTACATATTTTCTCCCAGTAATTTAACGGATTACAATTACGTAAATTTTGTAATTAAATTACGTAACGTCGTTACATGTAATTCGTTACTACCCAACACTGGTCTCGACTTCTTGGGGACTGGAACCAGGCAGGACTTTTTCCAAAGCATCGGGACCTTCTCCTGACTCAGACTCAGGTTGTACAGATGTCCCAGTACAGGAGACAGCTGGCTGGCACAGGTCTTCAGGATCCTGGGTGTGATGCCGTCAGGGCCTGCAGCCTTTCGCTGGTGAAGTCTTTCCAGCTGCCTCTTTACCTGGCCTGTAGTCACTTTTGTGCGGGGGTTGATGCAGATGTCTTCAGTGTGTGTGTGTGTGGGGGGCGCAGATCGGGAGATACTGCACAGGAGAGTGCTGGGGGGAGGGTCGAGCCATTTGGGACAGTGTGGGTGTGTGAGGGGCTGGGGGTGTCGGAGGGGTGGCAGGAGGTGACCTAAACCTGTTAAAAACTGGTTGAACTGGTTAGCTCTATCCAGGCTCCCTGATGTCTGCCTGTCTTTCCCCTTCATCCCTGTGATGTTCTTCATTCCCGTCCACACATCTGTCACACTGTTCTGTTGGAGTTTGGTCTCCAGCTTCCTCCTGTAGCTGTCCTTACATGTCCTCTGCATCTCTCTGAGTTTGTGCTGCACTCTCCTCTGCTCCTCTCTGTCTCCAGACCTGAAAGCCCTCTTCTTCTTGTTCAGAAGTGCCTTCAGGTCACCGTTGATCCAAGGCTTGTTGTTGGAGAAGCAGGGCACGGTCCGGGCTGGCATGTTGGTGTCCTCACAGAATCTGATGTAATCGGTGATGCAGTCAGTTATCTGATCAATGTCCTCCCCATGAGGCTCACAGAGCACATCCCAGTCTGTCAGCTCAAAGCAGTCCTGCAGTGCTTCAGCAGCCTCCCATATCCACCTCCTCACCGTCCTGGTCTGCACAGGCTGCCTTCTCACAAGAGGGACATACTTCGGAGTCATCATGACCAAGTTGTGGTCTGACCTGCCGAGGGGGCGAAGAGCTGTGACGTCATATGCATCCATGGCATTAGCATACAGGAGATCCAGTCAACATATTGGTGGGAGTTATTTAAAGTTTTGTCCAGTGAGGCATGATTAAAATCCCCTGTAATAACCATGAATGCATATGGGTGTTCAGTCTGTAGTTTAGCAGCAGCGGAGCTGATGACTTCACAGGCCACCGCTGCATCAGCTGACGGGGGGATGTAGACGGCAATAACAATGGTAGAATTCCCTTGTTTAATAATACAGGCGCATTCCCACGGCCAGCAGTTCAATGTCCGGGGTACAGAGCCGTTCCTTCACGTTGACATGTCCAAGATTGCACCACCTCTCACTCACACAAAGTGCAAGCCCCCCACCCTTCTTCTTCTGACTTTTCAAACTGTCTCCCCATACCAAACTGTAACCAGGAACCTCCACGCTGTTGTCCAAAAGCCAAGCCAAGTTTTACTGAAGCAAAATATGCTGCACTCACGGTATTCCCTCTGGGTCTTCACGAGCGCTGTAAGTTTGTCCATTTTATTCCCTAGAGACCTCACGTTTCCCATTATAATCGCCGGTACCGCTGGCTTAAATGTTCTCCTTCTCTCCCTCCGTTTGGCTCCAGACCTACAGCCCCGACGTCTCCTCCGTAACTCCTGCGGGACCTCAGGTCTGTCTCCGGGCAGCAGCACAGGCTTATCAGCTGTTCACGTGAGAAAACAATGCCCCCACTACTACCGGCGAGGTTCTCTGTTACAAATATTAGAAAACGTAACAGGAGAACACGGAGAAGGGTAACAAAACTTAGTCCAGCCATTGTCACAACTTTCATGAACAAGTTGTGATTCGTCCGAAAAAGAAACGAAAAGAATAAAAACAACAAATACACAAAGTTTACAAAACATGACGGGAGCTGCAGCTACAGGCAGCCACCTGGAGCGGCGCCATCTTGTCTGATGATGGAACCCATGAAATTTTATTGTAATGTCACACATTTTAAACAGAAATTATTTATACATTTCAATATCTTATTTATCTCAAAATATGTCATGCAAATTTTCACTTCTTAAAAACTGCCGTTTTGTCTTTAACTGGGTCTCAGGAGAGAAAAAAAAAAGATAAAAACCTTTGTTACATAACATTGGCCATTGCTAATGACATACACAGTAATTAATCTAGCATACTTAAATTAAATAAATCAATTCAAGCTAAAATTTAAGAGTCTATAATTAGGCTTTACTGAGCCTCATCTATTTATACCAGAGATTCTTAAAATGCAGTTAATACCTTTTAGAAAAAGGTCACCTGGGGAAAACTCCCCCTGCTACCCTGATTTGCATTTGTATAGCTCACAGCATTTCATTTACATGTTAAAGCCTCCCCTAGAATCAGGAGGAGGGGGTCAAGGGGGGACAACTGCCAAGCAAGGCCCACATCAATTTCTGACAATTTACGTCAGTTTTTGGGGTTGCCTGCATATTGCCGAAAATTGTCGCAAACCTGAAATTCCACAAGAATTTACAGTGCCGCATAATGACAAAAATCCCACTTTTCATGCAGTGGTTTTGACTATCTGATCAGAGGACAGTCTGTCACCCTGACCAATTGTAGCTTAAAGCTGAACTTTGCACCCAGGTTTGAAGAATGGTGAATTCTGGGTCACTGAGTTCAGTTCAAAATCCATTTTAAAATCCACAATAAATGACTTCATCTGTGTGTCCAAACAGGTCCCTGGAAGAAAAGCAACTTCATCACAGATATAGAATTTGATAAACACACACAAGAATCCAGTCAGGTGAAGTGTGACAAAGGAAAGCTGTCTTGTAGTCGTCTTGAGAACAATCAGCCGTCCCTGAAACACTTCTTAGTTTGTGAACAAGATGAAAGACTGGAGATGGGTTAAGAAACACCAGAATTCTTCAAGCTAATATTATCATTTGCAAAATTGAATTGCTGCATGGTCTCAGTCTTTTTGAGCCTATAAACACATTTCAAATGATCCAAAGAATCTGAGGTCTCACATGATTCATTAGTTGTTACAGTTAAAGTGATTAAACTCACCTTGTCTTGATTTTCATTTCTCTGTAGGTGATGTTTGGCTCTATGACACAATCAGAGGCCGTCAAGAAGCTGAACATGGTACAGTTTATACCTTTTATTCACCATGGACCTGTTAGAGATGCTAGAAGAAGACAATTAACTCTCAGTTATTCACTTATTAATCCAATAATCTCACATATTCTTTTATTGATCGTAAAAACACTGAGAGTGTGTTCTTTATTGGGAGAGTGGTGGGGGAGAAAGAGGAGAGAAATAGAAAGGAGGTGAGAGAAATAGAGAGAGTGGACAGTAAAATATGATCGAACATGTGGATTGTGATGTTGTCCTGAATCTTTCTGTTGACTTTATGTTTCTTTCAGCTCAATAAAGAAATCTGTATCAACTAAACCAACAGAACCGACGACAACATGAAAAACTCCATCTGTACTTTGACAGCTTCTCTGTGATCACTGTGTGCAGCTGTGCTGAACAAATAACACACAGCAATTTGTAAAGTTAATCTAACAGCAGCTCATTTTTTTTTAGTGTATCATATGGTTTTAATCTTCTGTTGTATTTGGTATGAAGAGTTTAGATCATCACATATAATCATTGAAATGTTTGGTTGTTTACGTCCGGTATGTTCTGACACCTTTGTTGTTGTTTGTTGTTACAGAGAACAAATATTATGTGTGGACACTCGGTACGAGGTGATAGTGCCACTTTAAAGTCAGCTTCTTTTGTAGCTCCTAATTAAAACGAGTTAAACATTTAGAACATTTGATGTATTTTATATGAAAAACATCCTGTTCAGTGGCGGTTCTAGACCAGTTTTTATAGGGGACACAGGTTGGGGCCGGCTTTTTTGTTAGGGGGCACATACAACCCAGGAAAGAAATACAAATCCCTAACATACAAGCTTCTTCTGTCATTTTATAAATGCTTGATATTCTCTTTATTTCATGTTTTTATATATATAAATGTATTTTTAAAAGGTGGTTGACCCTTTTCTGCATCAATAAACTTGTTCCATCAATAAGCTGTCAGCAGTGTTCCTCATAGATTTATTTATCATATTTATTTATTTTGTTGCAGAGTCACAACAGCCTTGTTTGGAACTGTTCATGTTCAAGAATTCAAAGAAAGGAAACAAAAATTGAGAAAAGTTAAATCTACATCAAACATACAATGTTTTTCAATCAGTTAATACAACATATATCTTTATTCTGTTTCCAATACAAAAGTCAAACTCACTGATTTTGTAGACAGTGACTGAATCACTGTACTCTGTGTAGTTAACTGGCTCTCCTCTTCCTCCTCTGCACCAGTAGACTCCTCCCTCTGAGACTCTGATTGGTCCAGCTGAGAGTTGAGAGGTCAGAGGTTCAGAGGTTTTCTCTCCTCTGTACCAGAAGTATTTCCAACCAGATGATGATGGGTTCACAGAGCAGGTCAGGGTCACACTGCCCCCTACAGGAATGTCTCTGTCATCAGCCCTCAGTTCAGCCTTTGCTCTGTTTGCTGTTTGATTTAGAACAAAGACATAAGATTTACCATATCTTTGTTTTAGGGTCAAACTCATTTTCAATGGCAGTGCTACAGGCACTTTTACAATAGCGTCAAAATCACAACTTTTAAATCACTAAGAAGGCTCGACACAACATGAAACTGCTCGTAGTATCACCAGGGTCTCTACACATGAACTCGAGCATTGGACACATTATTTGTGTACACGGAATTAACTAAAAAGAAAGATTTTGAACAACTCATGTTAGCAGTAGCTTGTTCTGCTAAGGTATAATATTAACCACCATTTACAGATTTCTGTTAACAAGAAATAAAGGATTATAATTACACATATTATTATAGCATTAATATAAAAAATATTTTTGATCTGTTTAAACTGTGTCATGAATCACACAGATGATGTTTGTCAGTTCGTCATCAAACTAATGAAACATCAGACGGTGAAAATACGTCATTATAAAGACATCACTGTGTCGTTAGTGACGTCGTTTTCTAACAAACATTTTAGAGCTGCACATGTATATCAGCAGCTCACAGAACTGAGCCAGAACCAGAACTTCAGTTGTCAGTATGAGCAGATTTCTTGTGATGTTCATCTTGTTCACAACCTTCTCTGAGCCCAGTTGGCTCCATGTTGGTCTTGATGAGACGATGTTGATGAGGTTTGACTTTGATTACAACAAACTGAAACTGCGGGTGTTTGAACATTAACATGAGGAACAGCTGGTAAACCTCACTGATGATTTTAAACTCCTGACACGTTTCTTTCTGAGAGTTTCTAACTCCAGCTTTTAGTGTTGTTGGTTAACTCAGACTCGATGTGTTACAGCGACATGATGGCCTTCATTGAAATGTTTAAAATAACCGAGAGCTTCTCAAATCATAAAATCAGAGTGTATGAACGGTGTGAATCCTCAAATAGCAGAAAACAGACTGCACTTTCAAGGGGTCAAATTCCTGCAGTTTACACAGTGGGAATGCAGTTTGGAGAAGCAACAGCACACAACAAGATACAATGAACGGCTACTCACCCGCTGCCAGACAGAAGAGAGTCACAGTTATCAAGAGGGGAGCCGTCCTGACTGACATCTTTGACTGGGCCAGCCTGAAGTGGAAAACAGAACATGAATGCATCATTACTGAAGTTATTCACAGGCAGAGCCGGCCCGAGGCATAAGCGAACAAAGCTGTGTTCATGAACTGATTGACTTTAATGTTGAAATCTCAAGTTTCATCATAGCTGCTGCGCAGCGATGGGTCGGGTCCGGGCTAGTTTTGGCAAATTTAGGCCACAAACAGGAGAATAGGAAGACAAGACAGTTGACAACAATGTTCATTTTGAAACACTTGAGGCTTGAACTCACAACTTCTGGAAACAAAGACTGTCATCTATCACTCTGAGCTATTTGGCAAGTGGCAACATAACAGTGGCTTCACAAATTGAGTAAGCCATTCACTGTTGTGCAGGCAGATTTGAAACCACTGTAAAAAATTCAGTTATCAAGACAGAAATCTGAAAATACACATATTGCAGCATGGAGATGTTGGTAATTTGTTTTTAAAATGATTGATTTGCTCCATAAGTGAATAACTGATGTTTAAAAAATGCTGCTTGCATTGAATGCAATTATTCACATGAGAGCAGAATTGAAAATGTTCTCAAAAATTCAGTTTTTTAGGTAAAATTCTGATATTTGTCAAACATCATCTACCATGACTCTAAAAAATGTTCAATTTTTTCATGAACATTGAAGATTTATTGATCAATCTGCAGGTAAATGTTTACAGTAGTGTTCACAGTCAAACATTTTCATGCACTGTAGGCAAAAATTGTGGGAGGAGAGTTTTTATAAGTTTTACAGTTTAAAAAAAACAGAGTGATTGACTTCATAATTTTTAATAGGTTTAAATGTAGAAAAGTTTCTTTAGTATTGGGGCTACAGTTTGATGAAAGTGTGAAGTTCTAGCAGGTTGATTTGTTATGAATTTTAAATGTTTTGAACTTTCGATGCTTGCTGTAGCGCCACCATCAGGACTATTGGCTTGGGTTTACAGCTGAGGTAATCTGGCATGAGACCGGACCTTTATGCAAAATTTGGTTAGCTTTCACCCATGGTCCAGTCCAAGCTATTTAGTTTTTATTTAAAATCAGAGACTTCCTGTGATGCACCATCAGGACAATTGTCTTGTGTTTCATGTTGAGGACATCTAACATTTTGAGCTGTCATCATCCTCATCATCATCACTGGGTGTCAAACCCACAACCCCTGATACCAAGAACCAGCTCCTAACTCACTGAACTAATTGGCTGGAAGTGAGACCTGCTGTGTGGCTTCATTTGTCGACTCAGGGATTTCAAAATGTTCTCCGTTTTTGAGATAAAATTCTGATATTTGCCAAACCTCATCAACCATGACTCCAAAATATTCTCAATTTTTTTCAGGAAGATTGAAAATGTATTTAGCAAGAATTTGATAGTATATGTTTACAGTACTGTTTACAGTCAAACATGTTGATGCACTGTAGGCTTAATCTTTGATAAATCAAAAATCCGAGAAACAAGTTTTGTGGAGAACGGTCTGAAGATGCTCTCTAGCAAGTTTGGTGACAATTGAGCAAAAATTGTGGGAGGAGATAGGTTTTATAAGTTTTAGAGGTTTTGAAAAAAAGTGAGTGATGGACTTCATAATATGTAATGAGTTTAAGTGGACTAAAGTTTCAGCAGTATTGGGGCTACAGTTTGGTGAAAATTTCAAAACTGTAGCATGTACTGTTGATTTTGTAGGTGTTTTTAAAATTTTAAAAATTTAAACGCTTATTGTGCCCCCCCCCAGGAGGAATATTGACATGTCCTTGGAATCAAGTAAATCTGGCATGGGGCCGGACATTTCTGTAAAGTTTGGTGAGTTTTCGCCCATGGGAAGTATGACTTCCTCGGAAGAAAGAAAGAAAGAAAGAATTCCTAGAAATACGATAGTGTACCCTGATAATGAAGTTCATGACGAAAAAAGAAAAACCCCTCCTCATTTTCCTCATTCCTCTCTTTGCAGAAACGTGTTACACAGTAAAGTTCACCTGCAGGACGTCTTCTGTCGCTGAAACGCTTCCAGTCGTGACAGTGTGAGGAACATCACTGAGGAGGTGGAGGTCCCGTTTCAGGTTAAAACCGCTGCTGGAACTGATCTGGAGGCTGCAAATCTCCTCTGAGTCAGTCGAGAGTAAACTCACCACATCACCTACTTGTTAGTTTGACTTTTAGTGTCGCTCCTCAGTGATCGGACTGTAAACATGAAGCAGAGCCTCTTTACGTCTCATCTCTGGTCCTAAAGACTAAACTTTGCACATCAACACATCCTCTTTCATTCCTTCACATGGAACTCTTCATTAACTGCGCACTCTCTGACAGGAAGACTGAACATCTGGGGAGGAGACGAAGGATCACGTGACAAACATTACAAACAATATGACTCCAACTTTAATCTCTCTGTGTCTGTTTCGATTCATATTTAAGTTAAACAACTTGTTTTGACCAACTTGAGCTAATTGGTGCAAGAAGTGAGCGGCTGCGTATGTGTGTGTGTGTGTTACACGCGATGAAGTAAATATACTGGTAACGCAACGTCACCTTCCCTTAACAATTACGTGATTTTAAGAATTGCCGCATCCTGATGAGAAACTTCACAAACTTGGTGAAACTGCAACAAGAAATTATAAATAATTAAATGGTGCCTTCTTTCAAATTCGGCATTAAATACAAAACATTCAGATGTTTCTTTCTTAGTAAAAAGTGTCAGTTCTTTGTGTTCATATTGCATCTTGTCTGCTTCTGGGTCTGACGTGTTTCTTACCTCCCAACAGCTGTTTCAACTGATTTCAACATTTACAACAAATGTATTCAAGAATATCACTTAATTATGGTAAACATTGAAAATTGAACATATCCGGTAAACACAAACAGACTGCTCTTTGGAGAAAATAGACTCACCAGACTCCATTTAAAAACGCTCAATTTTAAGAGTTGTTGCGTTAGAATTAACTGTAAACATTTCATGAAGCTCTGTCTATAACACGTCCTTAACTATCTAGGCCAATTTGTTAATCCGGCAAACATTATACATACAGATTGTTCTTTCTTTAGGTAGAAACCTATTTGTTTTTCCAGGGAAATGAACTCATGTGAAACCACTACTTCCTGCACTGTGGGCAGATGTTACACATGCTAACATGAACCTGGGCTGCTTTTACACAGTTAGAATTAACGTATTACTTAATTGCTTTGACAGAAACAATTAAATGTTGTGCAGAGCCTCAGATGAAGACAGAGATGATGGCTGAGGACACCTTATTATAACAGCTGTATGCTCCCCCTGCTGGAGCCCGCTGGTAACTACTACTGTTGATGTTAAACTGGTATTTTGATCATAAAACATGAGAAAACACAAACACACTGTACTCTAACTGCTGCAACTGACACTGAACACTATGACCATTAACTATTGTGTAACAACAAAATCCTCAAATATCAGAATACGAATAATAATGAGGTCATAAAAGGTCATTACAGAAAGAAACACTTGTTACTTGGCCTGACGGTGTGTTGAGGTGTGCAGACTAGTGGAGAACTATTATTATCTCATATTAGACAAAGTGGTGAATCAAGGAGAGTAATATCTAGGGTTTTCAGACCAGTGTTCATTGACTATAACAGTAGGTCCTGACGGTGCAGCACTGAGCTGTACAGGGAGTCTTCTTCTTCTTAAAGCAGGGGTTGGCAATTAAGTTTGGCCTAGGGCCAGATATTTTCCAAGCCATTACATGGCGGCCCACAACCAAAACAATGGCTAATTTAATAATGAATTAACAGGGGATGAGGGGTGATAATGAAAATGATAGGCGCACTTGAAATGACAGAGCAGACGCACTGAGACATTCAAGTGGGCTGATGTAGGTGAAATTTGTGGACTGACCATTGGGGGCGCTATTAATTATATGCCTGTTAGAAAAACAAAAACATTTCCTCTTGTTGCTGTTAGCTGTCAAAAAATGGCACTATCAAAAATCTCAAGAGAAAAGTTAACAGTGAAAACAGGATCTTTCATGATGAATGGACAGAGAACTATGCCTTCATCCTCCCTAGTTTTATTAATGCAAAGCCCACATGCCTGATCTGTAACGAGGGTGTCTCTGCATGCAGAGTACAATATTAGACGGCACCACGAAACGAAGCACGCTAATTTCAAGGTTGCGTTCCCTCAGAAGACAGAGGCACGAAAGCGCAAAATCGAAGCCCTGAAAGGTGCTTATGCACACAGCAACAGGATCCTGGTGCGAGGCCTTACATCCCAACAGAAGGTAACTAGTGCATCTCTGAAAGTGTCCTGGGTGCTCGTGTAGTTTCTGGGCTTCTCTTCTCAAAGGTGTCGGCGTGTAGTTTGATCATAAAAGGAGTCTGCGGAGTCAAGGCGGGTGGAGTGAAGAAGCAATCTTTATTGAAACAAAATCTAGCGCCTTGAGGCCTGATCAGAAGCGGCCGCGTTCTGATAGTATCAAATCTGTGGACAAAACTATGCCAAAAAATGCTCTGCCCTCTTCTCCCTCAAAACCTCAGCCTGTTGCTCTTAGGAGGTTTTGTAGGAAATGTAAATACAGCAACCTCAAGAAAGTCGCACTTTACATTCTGACAATGTTCCCTTCAACCTACGTATGTGAGTCGTCCTTCTCAGCTATGAATGCAATAAAAACGCACGAGGGGAATAGACTGACTCACCAAAATCTCGAGAACTGCCTGAGGATTAAAGTGACGTCTATTTCACCAGATATCCAGCAAATAGTGACCAGTGGGAGATGCCACTTTTCACACTAGGTGAGTAATCTAAACCAGTTATTGTGTCTAAAATCTGGACTGTATTTTGTATATGTCTCGTTGTAGGCTAGGCAGATTTCAGGCAGTAAATGTAGCACGTCTGCTCTGTCGTTTCAGGGGCCGAGCACTCCACAGCCCATGGTCGAGTGGATTCAGCTTTTTTGCTTCGTACTTTTTTGCTCGTATTTGCTCCGATTTGACATACAATGCATTGTTATCAGTTTACATTTTTGTCACAGTTATATAAAGGCCTAAATAACACGCACGCTATGTTTGAAACTCGTGTTTTACTTTTCACAGTTCTATGTACGTAAATGCCTATGTTTGATGTCTGGCCTGTTTGAAAGAAGTCGTGTTTTAATTTTCACTACAATATGAAGCCTTTGTCCGTTGTTTGACTGACAACTTGTGTTTTAGGGACTAGTTTGGAATTTCAGCACCAGGCACTGTTCACTGACTTCATTTGTTTTTGCATGTTGAGCGTTCACGCTGCACCTCGCCGATGTGCTTATTCACTCTCATATCCAGATAAAACAAATAAGCATTTAGATAGAGGACATTTTTCTGTTATGGAAAATGAAGTTTCCAAATAAAGGGCATTTTTGAGACTGGCAGTCTCATTTTCATTCTCTAGTTCAAACAATCTCACGGGCCAGATGTTTTTGCTTGCGGGCCACTTTTGGCCCGTGGGCCGCCTATTGCCGACCTATGTCTTAAAGGATGGTAACACAGTGTACCAGTGTGAGGTTACCAGGTAGCAATGATAAGGACATGTGATTTAAGTTAATACAGAGACAGGTCAATGAAATGTCTTAAACTTTATTATAAATGAACACTATCAGGTGGAGTCAGTCAGTCAGTGTACTTGATAGACCCCAGTCACTGTGCAGGTGAAATAAAAGCTTCTTCCACAGATCACCACAGGGGGCGCCAAACCACACTAACTGATACCGACACAATGCATGTGCTCCTTTTTACCTCTGAGACGAGGGCGGCTGTAGTTGAGTCCCAGGACGCCAAGTCAAGGTTACCTGAGAGCCTCATTCTCATAAAGTTGTAGTACTCTCTAAGTAATAGTGATCTGACTTTAAACTTTTCATGTTCTTTTACTCTTTTGCAGCTGAAAATGTCACCCTGCTTTACTCGACTCAACTTCTACTACAAGAGGAAAAAACACTTCTGGGGTGTGAATGATGGCCCTGTCTAATCTTGTTATCACAGTATCACATCTATAAGTGGACTGAAAACATATTTAATTCATGCTGATGAGAAGTTCTTCTTCACCTTTTTAGATTACTATGTGAAGACACCCGACTGAAAATCTTTTCTAATTTGTCAAATTTAATTCTTTAACTGAAATAAAACAACACTTGGAAAACTTAAGCAATTCTTGATTTTCTAAAGCCAAACATGAAACAACTGTTTTACTCTGGTGAGTATTTGCTGGTGTAGATTTTTAAGAAGATTGTGTGGGTGACATAGTGTGCTCATAACACAGGCCCACAACAAAACACAGGCAGTGTGGATGCACAAACATATCTAAAATATAATGTTAGTATAGGGTCTGATATGATTTAATACTATGTTTCGTGTATGTGCAATTACTGTTAATGCAACTTTTGTGAGGGAGATGAGCTTATCATTTATTCACAGGAAACATAATCTTGTCAAAATCTGCTGTGGTCAACGCCCCTGCATTAGTCTGAGCTTCATGTTAAAGTGAAGCAACAACAGTCACAGTGACATTCTGAGGAAGAAGCTGATACAAATCTCTGCTCTCACATTTCTAAGAAATGTAACTTCTCTTTTCTCTCTGCTGCATATTAATCAATACAAAGTAGGAAGTTTGATCAGAAGCAGAGTGACAGTGTCGGTGCTGGATGTGAAGATGGGTCACGCTCTGCTCGGTGTGCTCAGGTTATTCTGTGAGTACATCTGTGACTTTAGTTGTGTAGACATGAACTTTGTTGCTGTTTGTCTTAGTTCAGATTGGAGGATTATGTTAAGTTTATTACTCAACTGATTACTGACGCACTAGTTTGTGCACACGTACCTGGACAATGCATGTACAGTATATGATCACAGGTATTATGTATATAGCTGTGGAATTACATGTATTGCTTATTTACCAGGCCTTTATATATTGAAGAGGTTTTTAAATGTGTTTCCCAGCTCTGTAGCTCTGTATCATCACAGAACTGTGTGATACTGTTGATTGATAAACAATAGTTGTCACTGATGAAACTCCAGCTGGATTTTGTATTCGATTCTGGTCTAATGCAGTTTTAATCTTTATTTTAGTGCTGAATACACTCCTGTACGGACATGCTGAAGGTGACTAGTTATCCTTTCTATATTTACTGATTATGTTTGTCCTATATGTCACCTGCTGTATCACTCTTGATCACTTGTTTTAGCAGCTGTGTTTTTCCATATATGTGTCATTTTACTCAGTGCACATTATGAAATGACTGGATTAGTGCTCAGTTGTTCAGAGAAGCTACTTGGAAAGTGTAGCTCTGCATGATGCCACTGACTTCACACTGGAATAAGTTTAGTGACTGTAAAGATACTTTAGTCTTCAGTCTTCATTATGGCCCAATACTGTGTATAGTTGTGTGATACAGTCACTTACAACAGTCTGTCACTCACTCAGTCATTGTGGGTGGTGATGTGGTGTGTTTGCTGCCACATGCTGTGTTTCTCGTTATGACCTCTGGGAGCTGCAACAGTCACAAGTTGTCAAATGCTTCACAAACAGATGATGACAAAATATCAACCAAACTAAAGTGTCTGATATAATCAAAGTAATCATAAACTGCAAAACTCCAGAACAGTTTCAATGCTCTTTGGCATAATTTCTGTACGACTTTAAACTTTATTTCTCTATATTCTCTATGTATGAGTAATAAAATCACTCTTAACTGTATCCAGCAGCTCTGTAAAGTTATTGTTCCTGTCACAGAGTTCAGCAGCAACAGTATAACTTATTTATAAGCCATGTTGATATAATCATGTTTTGGACTGTGTATGTATGATGTGGGAATCAGAACATGAGTAGTGGTGCACTTCTGCCTCTGGTGGTCAAAATGAGTATTACAGAAAGAAACACTGAATTTCTATCATCAACACTTTTGCTGTCTTATACAGACATAAAAAAAAGAAAAAAGTATACCTTATAAAATGTACCATCAGAGGTAAATAATTCTCATTTGGCCCACTGGGCTTCTGTACATTTTTGTTTCCTTTTTGAATGAATTCTTGAACATGAACAGTTCCAAACAAGGCTGTTGTGACTCTGCAGCCAAACTGGACTGAAGTATACAGAGGAGAGAGGATCACTCTCAGATGTGAGATCAGAGATGGAGGAGACACTGAGTGGGAGTATGACTGGAGAACAACCAGCTCAGAAAAACCTTCAGATCAAAATGAACACAGAATTACATCTGTGACTGGATCCCACAGTGGAGACTACAGGTGTAAGGGCAGAAAGAAACATACGCAGCATTCTGCAACAGATTGGAGTGATCCCATCAAACTGACAGTATCATACAGTAAGTCACATCACATTTCTTTCAAAGTGAAGATTATACAGCTCATTAAAAGACTGTTTTTGTTCATGTACATATTGAAAGTGAATCATCAATATGTTCTGGTTGTGCAGAATGTATCTGATCTACTATCAATACATGTTTTTATTTAAAAAATCATTTTCCAACAGAACCCCTTCCTGTCCTCACTGTGTCTCCATCATGGCTGAGTACTGGAGCCTCAGTCACTCTGAACTGCAGTGTTAAAAATCCATCTGCAGGATGGAAGTTCTACTGGTATAAGATTGTTCCCGATCCATCAGACAACCCCTACAGAGTTGAGCAGCTACCTGGCAGCAGCAGTGGGACTGAACAGGATTCCTACATTGTTCATGGACAGACACACACAGCAGGATATAGGTGCAGAGCTGGAAGAGGAGATCCTGTGTATTCCTCTTATACCAGTTACCCTAAGTATGTCTGGTCTGCAGGTCAGTTTGTTTCTATCTCTTAAGAAACAGATGTTATATCAACTTTGCTCAAGGTCCCATATTATAAAAAACACGTTTTCTCTACTCTCTACATATATAAGCTGGTCCTCCCTGAGCCTGCCAACTCCCAGAATGAGGAAAACAAGTAATTCCTGCATGGTCTCTGCAGCCCACCCACTGGTAACACGACGCTCCTACAGGCTGTTCAGATTCTGCTCCTTTCGTTTCGTAACGGAAAGAGTCATTATCATAGGCCGGCCTCCTCTGCGCAGTGATAGGAGATATCAGAGAGGGGGTGTTCATCCCCGAGGTTAAGTTCGGTGTGTCCAGCAGTGAGACAGCAGTGTTTCGCAACGTTGTCGCTCAGAGCTAGACACGCAATTGCTCTGTTGTTGGTTGTATAAATTAACAGAAGTGCCTATATTCTGTCCAAGCTACAGAACAACAGAGGAGACCGTGGTTGTGTTTAATTTTTAACGACAACGTGCCGTCTGCTGTTCGTGTTAGCTTGTATGTGTGTGCTGGCTTTGTCTTGACACTGACCCTCGTAAAAGGATCAGTCTCAACCATACCGGACCCAGCACCTGCATCTGAACCACCGAGAAGTGTCGCCGCGGTTTGATAGTATTTACAGTTGCCGACGAGTATGGTGAAGTCAGCTGGAAACTGGTTGACTAGTTAGCTCCACTTCGGTCCGCTATGCAATGGTGTTTGAAGTGAGTTTGATCTTAATAATATGACAAAGGAGCTTGGTTGTCTCAGTAAAAAGTCTGGACACATGCAGACTGGAGACAGAGACAATGCGAACAGTGTCCAAGAGTTTGGAGACTGTGTTGGAGACAAACAAAGCTTTCGCTAGCTGTTAGCCATCAGCTACATGGTAATAACTGTAACAACACATACAAACAAAAACAAACATTTTTCAGACACACTAACCATTCTGAAACATCCTGCTGCAGCCGCAGAGTCTGTACTACTTCAGGAGCCTCTCCTTCTGGGTCCGATTCTGGGTCAAAGTGGTTCGGTTGAACAAAAAATCTCCGCAAGCAATAGTGTTACATCCACAGTAAACATAAGCGCATCCCTGAGAGTGACATAGCAGGAAGGGCTCCCCAAGTAGGCACTGACAGACAGAGCGTTTTAGCATTTAAAGTTGCAGGCACAGAAACAGAGTGCTCTGAATAGAGCTCAGCAGAGCGACTTTTAGACAGCTGGAATTCAGGACCACGATGTGTTTGGGGCAATACATATCGAATACAGAGTTGTTGGACCTCTGACAGCTGTGTGAAATTGATGAAAAACAGTATAATATGGGACCTTTCATCTTGTTTCTAAATGATGATAAACAAACAGTAACTTGAAAAAGCAAACTGATTTATTGTGGTCTTATTATCTTGTCTCCGCTAGCATCAAGCTAAACTTCATGTTTTCCACCTTACTGGGTGGGATTTACTTGTTTCTTTCTGTCCTCACTTTTTAACACAACACACAAAAAGACAGATATGATATTGTGGCAAAAACTCTGCTCTCATTTGCAAAAAGTACTTTTAGTCTGGATACTTGAGCTCTTCTTCTGCTTACAGCAGCTGTAGTCACTTGGTTGTCTATCATTTTAAAATGTAGTCAAAATTGTCGCAATAGGTGAAAGTAGACAAAATAATTTTACCAAAATACTGAACTTTGTTACAATGAAAACAAAGCTAAGGACTATTTGAGTGGAGGCATTTTCTATCTGAAGATCTCTGTGCTCTGTTTGACCTCTTATCACATGTTGTTTTTCAGATATTAACTCATCAGCATCTCTCACAGTGAGTCCTGACAGAGCTCAACACTTCACCTCTGACTCTGTCTCACTGAGATGTAAGGGAACCTCTACTAAGTGGAGAGTGTGGAGGTCATCACCTGAGGGCAACTACCGGTCAGACTGCTCCACCTGGGGGACAATGACTGGATCAACATGCAACATAAACACTGACAATACCACTGATGCAGTATACTGGTGTGAGTTTAGATCGGGAGAGTTCAGCAATGCAGTCAACATCACTGTACAGGGTATGATTTCATTACATTATGTTTTTCTTGGGCTTATTACTTCAAACATCCCGTTGTGTGTTGAGGAGGACAGCACACTGACATGTTAAGAGTTCTGCCCAACACTCTGCTTCATCATCTCTCCAGTAATTAATGGTTTCCACACAATGATTTTAACCATGTATACATACAGATAATAGATTTGTAGCTGACCAGTTGTTCAGTTCTTAGGTCCATGAACACCATTTAAAGTCCAGTGTGAAGGATTAAGTGATATTTAGCTGTGAGTTTACAGATTCAGCCAACTGAAAGGGTTCTTGAACATTAGACACACAAGGTCTATGAAGATGAAACATCAGGTGCTATGATCAATGTTAAATCAGTGACAACAATGTAAAAGATCATCTCTCTCCATCAGCTCATTCTCAAGTTCCTCAACCAGCTGATCTCTGACTGAAACCTGGTATTCTTTGACTGTTTAACAGATGGAGATATGATCCTGCTGAGCCCTGCCCGTCCTGTGACTGAAGGACATTCTGTTAGTCTGAGCTGCAAATTAAGAAGTCAAACATTTGACTCCATTGTGTTTTTCTATCACAATGAGAAAGTCATTCAAAATGACAGCAGATGGGAGTTAAATATCTCTGCAGTGTCAAAGTCAGATGAAGGATTCTACAAGTGTCAACACTCAGGACGAGAGTCAGCACAGAGCTGGATGTCAGTTCAGGGTGAGTAGGATTAAAGCAATTGCTGCATTTTCTTGTAAACTGCTTGTTTTTGACTGAGAAATAAATTCACACAAATATTGTTTGCCTAGTTATTCCAGCTGTGTCAAGGCCTGACAGCTCTTCAATTCCTGTACTGTTGATTGTTGGGCTGGTTTGTGGAATCGTTCTTGTTATTCCTCTGCTCGTTTTGTTTTGCTACAGAGCGTCCAAGGGTGAGACCTTCTTCTTCTATTATTACATGTTCTTTAATTATTCAAATACACACACATACTCTGACCTCCTGAGAGAGAACAGCACTATAACATCTATCTAACAACAAGTGTCTCTTCACAGATTCATGCTTCGTCAGGTAGGTGCAACGTCAGGTAGGTGCAACACTCTCTCATCTCATGTTGAACTATTTAAATGTTCTATACCTGATAGGTGTTGTAGACCAGTCCAGTCTGAGAACACCGATGCAGACCATGTGGACTATGAGAATGATCTATACTCTTCTCCTCTCCACGGTAAGCAGATAAACTAATTTTTATTTGCTAGATATTATATTTTAGATGATCTAATAATTTCTTAGTTTGTTTAAAAAGGTATTGCAAACTAACCATTGCTTGATATTCATTTCTCTGTAGGTGATGTTTGTCTCTATAACACAATCGGAGACCGTCAAGAAGCTGAACATGGTACAGTTTATACCTTTTATTCATCATGGAGCTGTTAGAGATACTAGAATAAGACAATATAATTTAATTGTGAATGACTTATTGACGATCCTTGAGCATATTTATTTGTCTGAAATGACATATTTTAGACTGAGTTACACATCTAACAACAAGTGACTCTTTCACAGATTCATGCTTCGTCAGGTAGGTGCAACACTCTCTCATCTCATGTTGAACGTAACATCAACACATTTTCATGTTCCTATTTAAATGTTCTGCATCTGATACGTGTTGTAGACCAGTCCAGTCTGAGAGCAACAATGCAGATCGTGTGGACAAAGAGAATGATCATTACTCTGCTCTTCTCCATGGTAAGCAGTCAAACTAATTCTATAAATCTAATCTTATATACTTATACACTGGGGTCCAAAAAAGACCACTGCAAATATCTAATACTGTAACGTAAACCTGAACATAATCAGAAAGTGGTCAGAAAGTGTGAGTGTGAGCATCAAATCATTTCCAGACTCAAGTTTTCTAAAGGGGCATTGCATGTGTAGCCTGGTCATGGCTACCGTGAGCGCTCTCCACCCTTTTTTCTCTCCTGCAGCCGCGCCTCGACCACGCTCACCTCCACATACCTCCACCACCCGACTTAGGCCAGGGAGCCATCTAGCTGAACATACTCCATTGGGTCTTGGACAGGAAGCAATCGCAGCTGTCTTATCTACCTGGGGATGCACCTTCCTGCTACCAAGGTGGTAACCCAGATACAGTATCTCCCCCCTTACAACCGCACACTTCTTTGGGTTGGCCTGCCCGCAGCAGTGACTTGGGCATTACGGCCACCTGCTGCATGTGCTTGGCCCAGCTGCCACTGTGAATGATCACATCATCCAAGTAGGCAACCGCATATGCAGCATGCGGCCGCAGCAAAGGCTCTGTGAGGCGTTGGAAGGTGGCTGGAGCACTAAACAACCCAAACAGAAGCATGATGTACTGATACAATCCTTACAGGGTGGAGAGGGCCGTCTTGTCCTTAGACCCTGGGGACAATGGAATCAGCCAGTAACCCTTGGTCAAATCCAGTGTTGTGAAAAAGCGAGCCATGCCCAACCGATCCAGGAGCTTGTCGACCCGGGGCATCAGGTAGGCATCAAATTGTGGCACGTCATTTATCTTGCGATAGTCCACACAGAACCGGACAGTCCCATCCTTCTTGGCCACCAGAACTATGGGGCTACACCAGGCACTGTTAGACTCTTCTATTACTCCCATCCCCAGCATTGCCGCCAATTCCTCCTGAATCACTTTTCCCTTGTGTTCTGGTAACTGATAGGGCCATGAACGCACTGTCATGCCCAAGTGCATCTCGATGTGGGGCTATGAGGTCTGTGCGTCCTGGCGGGGGGAGAGCACATCATCAATGATCACCACAGAGGAACAAGGGGGAAGTAGCGGATTTTTGCACCTCAGGCCCCAGCTCATCTCTCTCTGTCACCGTTGTCACCAGGGAAACAGGCTCCGCCTCTCTCCAGGCTTTGAGGAGGTTGATGTAGTAAACCTGTGTTGCCCCTCCCATCAGAATGCAGCACCTCATAGTCGACACTGCACATTCTTCGTGTGACCACGAAGGGTCCTTGCCACTTGGTGAGTAATTTTGAGCTGGATGACGGGAGCAATACAAGCACTTTATCTCCCGGTACAATTGTCTTAATCTAGTTCCTCTATTGTGCGCTGTTGATGCTCCTGGGCCTTAAAGGGATATTTTGGGTTTTTTGAAGTGGGGTCATATAAAGTACATATCTATAGTTGATCTGTTTCCTACCATAATCACCGATCAGCACAGCCTCAGTGTGGAGTAGTAGAGAGCCGCTCCAGCCCAGATGCTCAGCTTTGTACTGCACTGAATGGGGTTCAGCAAAAAAGCGAAATTAACCACCTAAAACAAGGCTCACGTAATTTTTTTTTACATCAGTTCAAGTGTACGTTGTATAGGTAAAATTCACACCGCTTTACATTACTGTCAAACTGCGCTTTCTTTTGGCACTACATTTTCTCAACCACAGAACCTTCATATCCCTACGCATTAACGTAACTGGACAACAGTTGATCTACGAGCGGCAGCTGGACGAGAGGTTTACTTTCGATAAAAACGAAACTTAACTCTCCGTATCCTTCTGCATTAGTGCTCATGCATAGGGATACGTGGGTTCTGCGGTTGAGAAAATGTAAAAATGCCAAAAGAAAGCACGGTCTGACGGCAATGTAAAGCGGTGTGAATTTTACCTATACAACGTACACTTGATCTGATATAGATCTTTTTACGTGAGCCTTGTTTTAGGTGGTTAATTTCGCTGTTTTGCTGAACAACGTTCACTGCAGTACAAAGTGAGCGTCTGGGCTGGAGCAGCTCTCTACTTTTCCAAACTGAGGCTGCGCTGATCGGTGATTACACTAGGAAACAGATCAACTATAGATATGTACTATATATGACCCCACTTCAAAAAACCCAAACTATCACTTTAAGCAAATTCTCCCATGATAGCTGCCCAAGTGTGTGGAGTTTTGCTCTAAGGTCCAGGACCTACTGAACTTCATTTTTACTCACTGCAGACAACAGAGGATCTAACCTATCCCAATTGTGGCCATTCTCCTGCACAAATTAACAGATCATGGACTTCAAAGTTTTATTTCGACGCTCAACCAGACTGTTGGTCTGCAGGTAGTATATGCTGGTCTGAACTGACTTTATGCCCAATAACCCATAAAGTTCCTGTAGTGTACGTGACATAAATGAGGTGCCCTAGTCAATTAGGATCTCTTTCGGGATCCCCACTCTGGAGATGACCTGAAACAGTGCATGCGATGTACATCGCCCCGAATGTCAGGCTAATAGAATTGGGCCGTTATTCGGTCTAGTGTTTTATTGCCTCCCATGTGCCCAGCCATTGGGTTATAATTACCCACTTGGAAAACAGCTTCCCAGTGGCTTTTTGGCACCAGCAACTGGATAATTTCTTTTCCAGTCTGAGTGTCGCGACTCACTCTATATCATCTATCCCAAATCAAAGTAAGGTGTGAATATGCCTGGGCGGCATCCGGGCGCACCGAATGACCATCAATTTCTATCACTTGGTCCAGGGCAAAGCATAGAGTATCATCAAAAGACTGTTCCAGTGGAAAAATCTTCCAAGGAGTGTAATAAGGGAACCGACTGGGTTTTCGCAGGAGGCTTCACTTATTACAATCCACAGAAGATTTCTCCCCCCTGTCTGCAGCATCAGACAACCTCACAACGCCACTGAGCACCGCACACATATCCCATGTCCCTAATGGTCGTGAATGCATCCCCACACACTGACTCGGCCAATCCGTGCCCAAAATTAGAGGGTGCACCAGGCGGGAGCTTACTGCAGCCTTAAAGCTATGCTTTTCCCCCCATGTCTAATTTCCACTGGCACCACAGAATAGTTGTGAATAACCCATGCACACACATTATCTCAACCCAGGATGTCTCCACCAAAGCCCCGGGTTGGACCAGGCCCAGATAGATTATAGAATTCATGCAGCCTGATTCCACCATTGCCTGATGTATACCCCCTTGAATCCTTACCGGAATCCTGGACCGAAGGAAATGTGTGAGGGAGGGCCGGGGGACGGCTAGATATGTCCCGGCGGCCCGCAGGAGAGCTATGCTGCCGGAGTGGGGTGGCTGGGAAAGTACAAATCAACCAAAAAGTACAAATCAACGTCTACTCCTGTATTAGACTAGTGGGGTTAAATGTAAAGACTTTTGGATAAAGGGTTCAAGATGTGTCTCTCATATTTTGGCGCTGGCCAAATTATGCTGAAATTAATGTTGCATATTTTTGAATGATTGCCATAGTACACTACCTCACACGTGGTACCATTATGTTTGTCCACACAAGGCACAATTAAAGCCCCTGTACAGACTTTTCATTTAGTGTTGATTTTGGCGGCCCCGCTGGACGAAAGCGGTAGTGTTTTGCCGGAATGAAGACTGCATTTCCCATGAGCTCTAGCGCCCACTGTTGTGAAGACGTTTGTCTGGCCGGCGCGTGTAGATTTGTTTTGGAAACGTCAGAAAGACGACGGGACTTGCTTTGAAAACTTTTTTTTTTTTTTTTAGCAGCTATCTGCAGCGTGCATATGGACGAGGTAATGTGTCTATTTGTATTTCTACTTAATATAATATGCCGCCGGTGAAACAAAGTAATGCTGCTGTTACACTGCAATTTCCCAGCTATATATATTACCCACGGTGCTACAGAGCTAGCGTCACAGCAGAGTCACAGTGATTGTGATGGATGTTTTGTTCTAAGTAAGAAACTCAATCATTTATAATGACAGAGGATATTACCGATGCATCGTTGCAGGTTGGCTGGGCTGAGGCATACACACAGCTGAAATGGATGCGTGATCTAAGACGTTTGTTGTCGTTTTCCCGAGTGTAGTATCTAGAGCTAATCTAGTGATAACGTTAGCCAGCTTTGTTGTAACAACATAAATTCATGTATTGCTGTAAACTACGTCCCGCATTACATTTCATAAATGAAATAACATTTACAAACCTGTCTAGGAGGAATCTGGCGAATTCTGGATCCGACCCTCCCTTCAAGCCCCGCAACTCTCTCCATCTCTGGAAGGAATCGCCAGTGTTTATCCGTGTTAAGCCCTAGCTCGATCGGATTCCCTCTTGGCCTTTCGTTGGTCTTCAGTTTGAATTCTTTTTTTCTTCTTTGTCTCATTATCAGCCATGACAAAAGTTTTAGATCGGTTAGCACTGGCTAGCGTAGCAACAAAACAGCTATGCCGTATCCTGAATGTCGTCAGTTCCGGTCTGACTGCCGTAAATCGTTTCGTCAGTGGTCCGACCCGACCAATGCCTTTCAGAGGTATAGAATTAGACTACTTAGAAAAAGCGTATCTTCACGCTGATGGGCTCATTTGCTGTTGTAGGTAACAGAGACACATCAGCAGAAACCAGAGACTTTTCTATATCCAGTTAAAAACTCCGTACAGGGGCTTTAAGTAGTGTTTATGTAACATAAAAAGGGAGTTTTAGGTTAAACTTGGCTATCAATATTAATTAATGATCATCAGGGATAATTATTAATTATGATAAATGTATGATCCAATTAACATTATATCACCTTGAGGCAACACCCTTGAAGAAGATAATTCAGTCTCATAAAAAGGTACTGAACTGTTAGTAACTCTGATTAAATCAATAATTAACTTGACAACTACAACCAAATTAAGTCTGTGTGAAACAGCATTTGACTAACGTTGAATTGGCCATCTAGGAAAACAACACATGTCAGTTATATCAAGTCCTGTGCTAAGCCGTGCTATGGTATGCTACCTAAGCCCAGGTCAAGGTAAGCAGCCTTTGAAGAGAAGGTGCTTGTGGTTGCAGGAAAAGGTTGGATTCCAATATTGAATGCTGTTGTTGTGCAAGTTCTGATGAAAGTTGGCAGAGGAGGAAACAGTTTGTTCCTTTCATTTGCAAGAACAGAAGCTTGTGCTTACTAGCTTGGTTTTTCCTTAGATTATGAAGTTGGCAAGCTTTGCGTTGCAGCTGCTGGTTCTAACTGATCTGGAATGCTGGCAGGACCTTGTGACGCTGCAGTGAGGAGAAGTTCTTTGGGCCTGCTGCAAATGCAGCTTGCAGTTCTCCGCAGCTTGTTAGGCCCAGAAGAGGAGACCTTGAGGGCAGGCAGCCCCATGGGGGGAGGTGGAGAAGAGCCCTTGAGAATAAGAAGTCGAAGGAGTAGACGGCATCAAGTGAGAGAAAGAACAAGGAAGGCGCTGGCGTTTTGATCTGATCAGAGGGGGGTCTGTCTCCCTGACCAATAGTAGATTAAAACTGAACTTTGCACCCAGGTTTGAACAATGGTAAATTCTTGGTCACTGAGTTCAATTCAGAGTCCGTTTTGAAATCCACAATGAATGACTTCATCTGTGGGTCCAAACAACTCCCTGAAAGAAAAGCAACTTCATCACAGATATAGAATTTGATAAACACACACAAGAATCAAGTTAGGTGAAGAGTGACAATCAGCCGTCCCTAAAACACTTCCTCATTGGTGAACAAGATGAAAGACTGGAGTTGAGTTAAGAAACACCAGAATTCTTCAAAGCATCAAGCTAATATTATCATTTGAAGGAAAGAATTGTTGGGTTGTCTTTTTTAACTTATAAACACATTTTAAAAGATCCAAAGAATCTGAAGCCTCACATGATTCGTCATTTGTTACAGTTGAAGTGATTAAACTCACCATGTCTTGATTTTCATTTCTCTGTAGGTGATGTTTGTCTCTATGACACAATCGGAGGCCATCAAGAAGCTGAAAATGGTACAGTTTATACCTTCTATTTACCATTGACCTGTTAGAGATGCTAGAAAAAGACAGTTAACTCTCAATAATTCACTGATAAATCCTTTAAGATTAATCTAATGATCTCACATATTCTTTTATTGATCGTAAAAACACAGAGTGAGTTCTTTATTGGGAGTGTGGTGGTGGTGGTGGTTGGGGGGAAATAGAAAGGAGGGAGAGAAAGAGAGAGAGTGGACAGGAAAATATGGTCAAACATGTTGATCATGATGTCGTCCTGAATCTTGTTGACTTTCTGTTTCTTTCAGCTCAATAAACAAATCTGTATCAAATGAACCAACGGAACCGACGACAACATGAACAACTCCATCTGTACTTTGGCAGATTCTCTAGGATCACTGTGTGCAGCTGTCCTGAACAAATAACACACACAGCATTTTGTAAAGTTAATCTAACAGCAGCTCATTTAAAACAAGTGTATCATATGGTTTTAATCTTCTGTTGTATTTGGTATAAAGAGTTTAGATCATCACATATAATCATTGAAATGTTTGGTTGTTTACAATAATAATGATGATAATAATGGATTGGATTTGTATGGCGCTTTTCAAGACACCCAAAGCACCTGACAGGGTTCCAGGTTCCATTCATTCACACACAGTCATACTGGTGGTGGTAAACTACAATAGCAGCCACAGCTGCTCTGGGGCAGACTGACAGAAGCGTGGCTGCCATTTGGCCCTCCAACCACCACCACAAACATAGAGCAGTCATACACATTCACACGAGGCAAGGTGGGTGAAGTGTCTTGCCCAGATACACAACGGCCATGATGCCGTTGGCTGGGCGGGGATCGAAACGCTGACCCTCTGGCCATAGGTCGACCCACTCTACCACCTGCGTGGTTTATGTCCAGTATGTTCTGACACCTTTGTCGTTGTTTGTTGTTGCAGAGAACAAATATTATGTGTGGACACTTGGTACGAGGTGATAGTGCCACTTTAAAGTCAGCTTCTTTTTTAGCTTCTGATTAAAAAGAGTTAAACATTCATAACATTTAATGTATCTTAAGTGAAAAACATCCTGTTAACATACAAGCTTCTTCTGTCATTTTAAAAATGCTTGATATTCTCTATATTTCATGTTTTTATATATATATATATATATATATATATATATATATATATATATATATATATATATAAAAATGTATTTTTAAAAGGTGGTTGACCATTTTCCGCATCAATAAACTTTTTCCATCAATAAGCTGTCAGCAGTGTTCCTCATAGATTTAGAGGGAACAAAAGGAATTTTACTGAAGTTATGTTAGTTTGAAAAGTCTCTTCCTCTTTGTGTCACTGCTCACTCTCTTCATTATGTGACTTGGAGTCGAGCCTGTTCAGACAAATGTTGTCCTGCATGTCATTTATCTTCGTGTCTCAACATGATGCTTCATACTGTGGAACTTTTTAATATCTCATTTTCATTTATCTATGATTTATACTAAACTGGCACCAGAGATAAAAAGTAAAATGTGAAATGTATATATGAAAAAAGTCATTTTAGACATTTTAATATAGACATGTTACATATTATAATATATAATTGACACCAAATAAAAGATCTGACCTCATTTTATATTAAATGTAGTTTAGAGAGTATGAAGCACACATACACACAGTGTCATTGTACAATAACAACAGAAACAACAACAACACACAATGAAAACAATGAAATAGTGCGTCTATGACAGGATAACATGTAATGGTTTTATGTTTTCCTGGATGTGTTATAACGACTTATTCTTGATTTCATTTCGTATTTTGAGTACAGTACACTTGTTTTTATTTCCCTCAGTCCATATGTTTTCATATTGGTTTAAAAACCCTTGTATATTACCATCATTATAATTCTTTTTATTATTATTATCATTATTATTCTGATCCTTGTCTGGACTCCAGCAGGATGTATTGATCACTCAGTTCTGATGTGGACACTGACGGAAGTTGCAGCTGCTCACAGGAAGTTTCTTATCTTCAGTGTTGTTGCTACAGAATCTGAATGCTGTTGAGTTGTTTGAGTTAAACAACTGCTTGGAGGTAAGAAACTCTTCAGACACAGACATGAAAAGAAACATCTGAATGTTTTCATTTAATGCTGAATTCACAAGAAAGCATCAATCACTTACAATGTGTAAGAGCACTTACACAAAGTTTGTTTAATTCCTCCCAATGCGACGTGTCTTAAAATTACATGATTTCTTAGGGGAGTCTGGCGATATCACCCTTCTTTGGGCAGGTTGAGCTGGCTTGGGGTGCCCTCTGCTGGTCGAACTTCTCCAGGACCAGGGTCACACAGATGGAGGTGGACTTTAAACTCTGAACAAACCATCCATGAAGTGAGAGATCATTGATGGAAAGCAGGTTAAAGACACTGAGAGTTAACGTGCCTGAGACAGGATGAAACACTAGAACGGTCTCAGTAATCACACAGAGCTGTGCAATGGGTCAGTGCAGCTGTCTGTGATGAATTACATACAACATGTAACAAAGTATTCTGTGCTATTTTTTCAAAATTGGCTGACAAAAGATGTGAGAAACTAATTGCTCCAAATTATCCACAAAGTTCATTAATCTAAAATATTCACATTGTATTCAGCCTTGCTTTTGGTTTGTTGGACATCTTACAACGGAACTGTCTAAAGTCTGTTCATGAGGAAGTCCAAGATTCAGTTCAAAGATTTAATTAGTCATTAACAAAGTTAAATTAGATAAACTGAGAGTGAACGTTGTCGTTTTTCTTGACTTCAGACTTCATTATATTTCATTATTTGGCAGTTTGTCTGGAAGATATTTTGAAGTGAACCTGGTTCATCTTTATGATTTGATCTTCTCTTTGTACAGTTTTTGGTTCAGGTCATTATTTTGAGATATTATTGGGCTCAAACACTCCTGTTAGCTGTCAAAAGAAGTGAGTTTGACCCTGGACGCTCCTCACATGAACCATCTCTGTGCAAACAAAGACAAATAAATACGTGAACAGAAAGTTAAATGTGGCATTCCAGAATTGTCCTGTCGTGGCTCGATGTCTGTTTTTTAATATTCTATTCATTAATGTGGCCTGAAAGTCAGTTTGTAACTGTGAGTGTTAAAGTTTATTACTATGAACTTTGTTGCTAATAAATTCTTTGAGTTCTTTACATCTTCTGACTTAAAGAGTCAAGACAACGTCTCTCATATAGATATAGTTTTATTTATGCAAATATGTAATGAGGGAGGTAATATGTAATGAGACAGAGGAGAAAGGAGAGACATTCAGGGTCTTCAGGGTTTCAGCACCATGGACAGTTCATTAGGGGGCTAATGCTGCATTTAAATGCAGCCGGGAACACTGATACATTAGAAACACATAAACAGTGTCTCCATATAAAGTCATGAGACAACAACTGCAAATAAACAGGAACAAGATTGAATTTGTTATCATGTGTCTCATAGTTGAACATGTCCTCTATAGACTCAATGTTTAGATTCAAGATTTAAATGTTTTGTTTCCCCAAGATGTTTAGTTAAAGCTGTTTCTGCATGAAGTCCATCATCCAGCTGACTGATCCCAGTGAGCATGTCTCACACATCACTGGTGACAACTGGTTAAAAAGTGAAAGAACCAGAAGTGTTAGAGAACATGAAGATGAGCTCTTATTTCACCCTCATAAACAAAAGATCCATCAGGATGTTCTGGAGGCTTTTTGTCAGCAGTAAACTGTCTGTATATTTATACTTTATTAAAGTAATTGATGCTTTTTAAACTGTTCAAAAGACAAAAGATATCAATCACTTATTATATTATAATATAATAATATATAATATCAAACTTCAGTTAGTCATCTTTGAAATCCTGGTTTGTTTCCACTGAGTTAAATTAAATAAATACATATGAGTTTGTGAGTCTTCAGTCATTAGTGGATGAAGAATGAGAGAAGTCTTCGTCAGGTGGGATCAAAAATGGTGAACACAAACACACTGACTGATTGTCATGTGAGGAGGAGGAAGTGATGAGAGGACTTGTCTGGGCTGAAAACATGAAAATTAAAAGGAGAAAAGTCACTGGAGACAGATGCATCCAAATGTGCAAAAATCTGCAGCTTTTTTAATAAAACAAACTCGTGGTCTGATTCGACCAATGAAGATGATGAAACGGGTAAGAAGGGAAGATGAACAAAATGCAACTTTACCTGCAACGTTCAAGTTAAGTAATTAGCCCATCAAGTCAATGAATTGCATGGCGGTGTAACATATAGGTTGCCTAACCTAACGTTACATCATTTAATTCATAGTGTGATGCGACGAAATATAACAGAGAAACTTTGTCTTGTAGCCCCTCAGATATAAGATGCAGCATGAAGCAGCAGCCATGATGAGCCCAGCACAGGTCCAGAGTGGGCAGGTAGGATTGTTCATTCACTGAATATTATTAGAATTACTATAATGAAGAGTATGGTGTAGACCTGCTCTGTATGATAAATGCCCTGAGACAATTGATGATGATAGATGATTCAGTGCTACAATAATGAAACTGACTTGAAAAAGGGAGATTTGTGTTGAGAATTCTGAACATTTTCAAAATGTGATTTAGTGTCAGAGGCAGAGCAGGAACCAGTGGTGAGGAAGGGAAGGAACCATATTCCATTTCATGTTTAGGGATTAGATATCTGTGAACAATAATTTGCTTGATATTTGATATTGCAGAAAAGGACACTCTGATGCTAACCCTTTTTTTACATTTTCTTATTTTTTGTAATTTATTAATTAATTATTTTATTGTTTTTTGAATTTGTTGAAAAGGATGTTGTGTTGCAAAGAATAATGGTGGAGATGTGCACTCATGTTGAAATAAATCCACATTGTGAAGCAACCATTACTTCTGCTGTTATTTTAGAAATAATACACAGAATTACAAGGCTTTAGAAAACAGTGCGCTATTATAGGCTTAACATGTAAAGTTATAATTACATTATTTTAATATAATAAGTCATGATCTAAAGTGGGCCGGTCTGAGCCATGTAACTCCAGGGCTGAAAATGAGTCCCACTCCGGCCCTGGCTCCCTCTAAATCTATGAGGAACACTACTGACAGCTTATTGATGGAACAAGTTTATTGATGCAGAAAATGGTCAACCAACTTTTAAAAATACATTTATATATATAAAAACATGAAATATAGAGAATATCAAGCATTTATAAAATGACAGAAGAAGCTCGTATGTTAACAGGATGTTTTTCACACAAAATACATTAAATGTTATAAATGTTTAACTCTTTTTAATCAGAAGCTACAAAAGAAGCTGACTTTAAAGTGGCACTATCACCTCGTACCGAGTGTCCACACATAATATTTGTTCTCTGCAACAACAAACAACAACAAAGGTGTCAGAGCATACCGGAAGTAAACAACCAAACATTTCAATGATTATATCTGAAGATCTAAACTCTTAATACCAAATACAACAGAAGATTAAAACCATATGATACAGTTATTTTAAATGAGCTGCTGTTAGATTAACTTTACAAAATGCTGTGTGTTATTTGTTCAGCACAGCTGCACACAGTGATCACAGAGAAGCTGTCAAAGTACAGATGGAGTTTTTTTATGTTGTCGTCTGTTCTGTTGGTTTTGTTGATGCAGATTTCTTTATTGAGCTGAAAGAAACAGAAAGTCAACAAAAAGATTCAGGACGACGTCACGATCAACATGTTTTATCACATTTCACTGTCCTCTGTCTCTCTCCACCCCCACAATAAAAAAACTCAAGTCTCACTCTCAGTGTTTTTACGACCAATAAAATAATATGTGAGATTATTGGATTAATCTTAAAGGATTGATCAGTGAATCACTGACAGTTAATAGTCTTATTCTAGTATTTCTAACAGCTCCATGGTGAATAAAAGGTATAAACTGTACCATGTTCAGCTTCTTGATGGCCTCTGATTGTGTCATAGAGACAAACATCACCTACAGAGAAATGAAAATCAAGACAAGGTGAGTTTAATCACTTCAACTGTAACAACTAATGAATCATGTGAGACCTCAGATTCTTTGGATAATTTAAAATGTGTTTATAGGCTCAAAAAGACTGAGACAACCCAACAATTCTATTCTGCAAATGATAATATCAGCTTAACAGTTTGAGTTAAAAGTTGATTCTTTGTAGAATTCTGGTGTTTCTTAACCCACCTCCAGTCGTTCATCTTGTTCACCAACTAAGAAGTATTTTAGGAACGGCTGATCGTCCTCGAGACGACTACAAGACAGCTTTCCTTTGTCACACTTCACCTGATTGGATTCTAGATACAACTGATCCAGTTTCTGTCAAGTGTTTCACAGTTTGTATTGTTACATGCACTGCCCCTTTAGAAACCTTGAGTCTCACATTTTCTAAGCACTTTCTGATTATTTCCAGGTTCACGTGACAATATTAGAGATTTTCAATGGTCTCAGACTTTTGGACCCCACTGTATAAGTATATAAGATTAGATTAATGATATTAGTTTAACTGCTTACCGTGGAGAAGAGCGGAGTAATGATCATTCTTGTGGTCCACACGATCTGCGTTGGCGCTCTGAGACTGGACTGGTCTACAACACGTATCAGATACAGAACATTTAAATAGGAACATAAAAATGTGTTGATGTTACGTTCAACATGAGATGAGAGAGTGTTGCACCTACCTGACGAAGCATGAATCTGTGAAAGAGACACTTGTTGTTAGATGTGTAACTCAGTCTAAAATATGTCATTTCAGACAATTAAATATGCTCAATGATCGTCAATAAGCCATTTACACTTAAATTAAATGGTCTTATTCTAGTATTTCTAACAGCTCCATGGTGAATAAAAGGTATAAACTGTACCATATTCAGCTTCTTGGCGGTCTCCGATTGTGTTATAGAAACAAACATCACCTACAGAGAAATTAAAATCAAGCCAAGGTGACTTTACAATACTTATTACACAAACTAATATTTTATTAGATAATCTTAGATATAATATGTAACAAATAAAGATTAGTTTAACTGCTTACCGTGCTGAAGAGCGGAGTAATGATCATTCTCGTGGTCCACATGATCTGCGTTGGCGCTCTCAGACTGGACTGGTCTACAACACGTATCAGATACAGAACATTTAAATAGGAACATAAAAATGTGTTGATGTTACGATCAACATGAGATGAGAGAGTGTTGCACCTACCTGACGAAGCCTGAATCTGTGAAAGAGGCACTTGTTGTTAGATAGTTGTTATACTGCTGTTCTCTCTCATGATGTCAGAGTATGTGTGTGTATTTGAATAATTAAAGAACATGTAATAATAGAAGAAGAAGGTCTCACCCTTGGACGCTCTGTAGCAAAACAAAACGAGCAGAGGAATAACAAGAACGATTCCACAAACCAGCCCAACAATCAACAGTACAGGAAATGAAGAGCTGTCAGGCCTGGACACCACTGGAATAACTAGGAATTATATTCATCTAAATTTATTTCTCAGTCAAAAACAAGCAGTTTACAAGAAAATGCAGCAATAGTTTTAATCCTACTCACCCTGAACTGACATCCAGCTCTGTGCTGACTCTCGTCCTGAGTGTTGACATTTGTAGAATCCTTCATCTGACTTTGACACTGCAGAGATATTTAACTCCCATCTGCTGTCACTCTGAATGACTTTCTCATTGTGATAGAAAAACACAATGGAGTCAAATGTTTGACTTCTTAATTTGCAGCTCAGACTAACAGAATGTCCTTCAGTCACAGGACGGGCAGGGCTCAGCAGGATCATATCTCCATCTGTTAAACAGTCAAAGAATACCAGGTTTCAGTCAGAGATCAGCTGGTTGAGGAACTTGAGAATGAGCTGATGTAGAGAGATGAGAAAAGACATACTGGGGTTTTTCTTTTACATTGTTGTCACTGATTTAACAGTGATCATAAAATCTGATGTTTCATCTTCATACACCTTGTGTGTCTAATGTTCAAGAACCCTTTCAGTTGGCTGAATCCGTAAACTCACAGCTAAATATCACTAAATCCTTCACACTGGACTTTAAATGGTGATCATGGACCTAAAAACTGAAGAACACATCAGCCACAAATTTATATTCTATATTTATACATGGTTAAAATCACAGTGTGATTAAATACTCAACTATGTTTATTAAGTGAAAACCATTAATTAGTGGAGAGATGATGAAGCAGAGCGTTGGGCAGAACTCTTAACATGTCAGTGTGCTGTCCTCCTCAACACACAACGGGATGTTTGAAATAATAAGTCAGAGAAAAACATAATGTAATGAAATCATACCCTGTACAGTGATGTTGACTGCGTTGCTGAACTCTCCTGATTCAGACTCACACCAGTACACTGCATCACTGGTCCTGTCAGTGTTTATGTTGCATGATGATCCAGCCATTGTCCCCCAGGTGGAGCAGTCTGACCAGTATCTGTCCTCAGTTGAAAACCTCCTCACTATCCACTCAGCAGAGTTTCCCTCACAGCTCAGTGAGACAGAGTCAGAGATGAAGTGTTGAGCTCTGTCAGGACTCACTGTGAGAGATGCTGATGAGTGAATATCTGAAAAACAACATGTGATAATTGGTCAAACAGAGCACAGAGATCTTCAGATAGAAAATGCATCCATTCAAATAGTCCTTAGCTTTGTTTTTATTGCAACAAAGTTCAGTATTTTGGTACAATTATGATTTCTACTTTGAGCTCTTGCTACAATTTGGAGTACATTTTAAAATGATAGACAACCAAGTGACTCCAGCTGCTGTAAGCAGAAGAAGAGCTTAAGTATCCAGACTAAAAGTACTTTTTGTAAATGAGAGCAGAGTTTTAGCCAAGATATCATATCTGTCTTTTTGTGTGTTGTGTTAAAGAGTGAGGACAGAAGGAAACAAGTCAATTCCACCCAGTAAGGTGGAAAGCATGAAGTTTAGCTTGATGCTAGTGAGAGAGAGGCAAGATCATAAGAAGACAGTAAATTAATTTTCTTTTTTTCAAGATACTGTTTGTTTCTCATCATTTAGAAACAAGATGAACAGAGCTGATATAACATCTGTTTCTTCAGAGATAGAAACAAACTGACCTGCAGACCAGACATACTTAGGGTAACTGGTATAAGAGGAATACACTGGATCTCCTCTTCCAGCTCTGCAACTATATTGTGTTGTGTGTGTCTGTCCATGAACAATGTAGGAATCCTGTTCAGTCCCACTGCTGCTGCCAGGTACAAGCTCAACTCTGTAGGGGTTGTCTGATGGATGAGGAACCATCTTATACCAGTAGAACCTCCATCCAGCAGATGGATCTTTAACTCTGCAGTTCAGAGTAACTGAGGCTCCAGCACTCAGCCATGATGGAGACACAGTGATGACAGGCCGGGGTTCTGTTGGAAAATGATTTTTTAAATGAAAACATGTATTGATAGTGGATCAGATACATTCTGCACAATCAGTACATACTGAAGATTTACTATATAATAAATATATGAACAAAAAAAGCCTTTTAATGAGCTGTATAATCTTCACTTTGAAAGAAATGTGATGTCACTTACTGTCTGATACTGTCAGTTTGATGGGATCACTCCAATCTGTAGCAGAATGCTGCATATGTTTCTTTCTGCCCTTACACCTGTAGTCTCCACTGTGGGATCCAGTCACAGATGTAATACTGTGTTCATTTTGATCTGAAGGTTTTTCTGAGCTGGTTGTTCTCCATTCATACTCCCACTCAGTGTCTCCTCCATCTTTGATCTCACATCTGAGAGTGATCCTCTCTCCTCTGTATACTTCAGTCCAGTTTGGCTGCAGAGTCACAACAGCCTTGTTTGGAACTGTTCATGTTCAAGAATTCACAGAAAGAAAACAAAAATTAAGAAAAGTGAAATCTACATCAAACATAAAATGTTATTCAATCAATTAATACAACATATATCTTTATTCTGTTTCCAATACAAAAGTCAAACTCACTGATTTTGTAGATAGTGACTGAATCACTGTACTCTGTGTAGTTAACTGGCTCTCCTCTTCCTCCTCTGCACCAGTAGACTCCTCCCTCTGAGACTCTGATTGGTCCAGCTGAGAGTTGAGAGGTCAGAGGTTCAGAGGTTTTCTCTCCTCTGTACCAGAAGTATTTCCAACCAGATGATGATGATGTGTTCACAGAGCAGGTCAGGGTCACACTGCCCCCTACAGGAATGTCTCTGTCATCAGCCCTCAGTTCAGCCTTTGGTCTGTTTGCTGTTTGATTTAGAACAAATACATAAAAAAAAGGAAATTAATGTCACTGTGATTAAGTCCAATTTATATAGTGCAGCACACACAGGTCAGAAGTAATGGAACTGTAAATTAAAATTAACACTGAATTATTTTATAAATACTGGAGACATATTAGTTTAAACTTGGTCACTAACTTCTCTTCCATCTCATGTCTCTCTTTTCTGTGTTTCTTTATCTAATTTTTAAGTTTCACTACTGAATGTTACATTTGTGAAGGTAAAACCTTGTTTAAGTGTTGAAGAGCCAAGTTGAACACTTTCACTGTGGTTTTAATTGTTGAAAGACAAATGTTAAATTATCAATTATCAGAGGCCTTTTATCCTTTGCAGGGTCACAGGGTGATCATCCAGCTCACATGTGATGAGAGCGAAGTTACATCCTGGACAGACTGTCAGTCCATCACAGAGTGAACACATAGCACAGACTTCCGTCTCCCACAGTGTCGTCACTTTGGGTCTGTCTGATTGTGCTTTGGATGCAATTGATCAACAAGGAAAACAACATTTGTCTAAATTTCTGTCCCAGTGAAAAACAAACAGTTTACAAGAAAATGTAGCAATTGTTTTAATCCTACTCACCCTGAACTGACATCCAGCTCTGTGCTGACTCTCGTCCTGAGTGTTGACACTTGTAGAATCCTTCATCTGACTTTGACACTGCAGAGATATTTAACTCCCATCTGCTGTCACTTTGAATGACTTTCTCATTGTGATAGAAAAACACAATGGAGTAAAATTTTCTTCTTCTTAATTTGCAGCTCAGACTAACAGAATGTCCTTCAGTCACAGGACGGGCAGGGCTCAGCAGGATCATATCTCCACCTGTTAAACAGTCAAAGAATACCAGGTTTCAGTCAGAGATCAGCTGGTTGAGGAACTTGAGAATGAGCTGATGTAGAGAGATGAGAAAAGACATACTGGGTTTTTTTCTTTTACATTGTTGTCACTGATTTAACAGTGATCATAAAATCTGATGTTTCATCTTCATACACCTTGTGTGTCTAATGTTCAAGAACCCTTTCAGTTGGCTGAATCTGTAAACTCACAGCTAAATATCACTAAATCCTTCACACTGGACTTTAAATGGTGATCATGGACCTAAAAACTGAAGAACACATCAGCCACAAATCTATATTCTATATTTATACATGGTTAAAATCACAGTGTGATTAAATACTCAACTATGTTTATTAAGTGAAAACCATTAATTACTGGAGAGATGATGAAGCAGAGTGTTGGGCAGAACTCTTAACATGTCAGTGTGCTGTCCTCCTCAACACCTCAATCCTCAATGCTCTACGTGACTGACTATTTACACCACACACCCCCTCCTTTGACATTCTTCCTCACCCCATGCCAGCAGTAGTACAAAGCACAGTCCAGCTCTCTAGCGCCCCCGTCCCTCCCACTCAGCCCATGAAATCCATCTGGTCCAACTCCTGTCCCCCTTCACGCAACACTGGCCGGGCCGTTGACCACAGTGTCCTAGCCTCCCTGCCCCGGTCGGCTAGTAGCACTGCCAATTGTGAAAGCACCACTGTCAACTTCGGTTTACTCAATATCCGTTCACTCACGAGCAAGGGCCATCTTATCCAGGATCTCATCACTGACCATAAGTTTGACTTTTTCTGTTTAACTGAAACCTGGCAACAATCCAACGACTTCTCCCAACTCAACGAATCTACTCCTCCGGCATTTACTTACACCTGTCAACCCCGTGGCACCGGCCGGGGAGGGGGTCTCGCAATAATCCAACACGAGAAGTGGAAAGTCTCGCCGGTGCCTACCCCTGCTTTCACCTCCTTCGAATCCACTGTTTGTCAGCTCTCTGGACCGACTACCACCATCATTGCTACTGTTTACCGGCCCCCAAAACCAAATATTGACTTTCTACATGACTTTGCTGCTCTGCTCACCCACCTATCCACCCTTTCACCAAACAACATAGTACTGGGAGATTTTAACATTCACATGGAAAATACCAACAACCCACTTACCAAAGACTTTACATCCTGCCTCGACAGTTTTGGATTTCAACAACACACCGATACCCCCACTCACTCCAAGGGTCACATTCTGGACTTAATCTGCTGCTCTGGTGTTTCCCCTTCCGATCTAACTGCAGTTGAACTCCCCATAACCGACCACTTCCTCCTCTCATTTAATGTAAAACTCTCTCTCTCCACTACCAAGCTCCCCCGTCTCATTTCTTTTCGCAATATTAAGGATATTAACTTAGATTCCCTCTCCTCCAGCATTGACTCCCTCATGGCCACTCAGAACTCACTCACCCTCGAACAGCTGGTTTCACACTACAACACTGGACTCCAACAGATACTCAACTCCCTTGCTCCGCTAAAAACCAGATCTGTCTCCTTCTCCCTCTCCGCTCCCTAGTTTACCCCCGAACTTCGACTTATGAAAGCTAAAGGACGACAACTCGAGCGGCTATACAGGAAAACTGGACTTCATATTCACAAAGACATTTACAAAAATCATATGTTACATTACAAGAACTGCATTACCCAAACCAAATCCAATTATTACACTGCTATAATCTGTTCCAACAAAGGTAACACTAAATCACTATTCTCACTGTACAAGAATATCACCCAAGCCCCAGAATCTCTACCATCTCACCTCTGTTCAACTGCTCTCTGTAACTCCATCATGTCATTCCTCAGTCAGAAAATCCAGATGATCCACCAACATCTCAGCTCACAAACCACCCTCAATGTCATATCCGAACTTCCTCCTCCTACCCACTTTTTCTCCTGCTTCCAGCTCCCCACCTCCGCAGAAATTTCAGATCTTATCCGCAAGTCCAAGCCATCCACCTGTCAGCTAGACCCTCTCCCCACGGTTCTGGTCAAAGCCTGCCTCCCTTCCCTGGTCCCTCTCATCTCTGCCATCATCCACTCCTCTCTCTCCACTGGAACTGTTCCTACACCATTCAAGACTGCTGCAATTACCCCAATTTTGAAAAAACCCGGTGCAGATCCCACAAACTTCAATAACCTACGTCCAATCTCTAATCTCCCCTTCATTTCCAAGATTCTTGAAAAAACAGTAGCAACTCAACTCCATTCTCATTTATTCAACAACAACCTGTACGAACAGTTCCAGTCTGGTTTCCGCCCTCTCCATAGCACAGAAACTGCACTCTTAAAAATAACCAACGACCTCCTCATGGCAGCTGATACTGGTTTACTCTCCATTCTCATCCTCCTCGATCTCAGTGCAGCCTTCGACACCATCTGTCACACCATCCTCCTCAAGAGACTGTCCTCCCTCGGTATCACTCATACTCCTCTAAACTGGTTCAAATCATATCTCTCCTGCCGTACTCAGTTCATCCAGCTCTAAACCTTCACATCCCAACCTTCCCCTGTCACCTCTGGTGTGCCTCAGGGCTCTGTCCTGGGGCCCCTCCTCTTTTTCATTTATCTCCTTCCCCTTGGCAATATCTTCCGCAAACATAACATCACTTTTCACTGTTACACAGATGACACCCAGCTCTACCTCGCCAGCAAACCCACTTCCAACCTCCCTCCCTCCTCCCTTACCGACTGCTTAACTGAAATAAAATCCTGGTTCACTTCAAATCTACTAAAACTCAACTCTGACAAAACTGAGATTCTTCTCATTGGCACACAGTCAACACTTTCCAAAACCGACAGTTTCCCCCTCATTATTGATAACTGCTCCGTTTCCCCCTCCCCACAGGTTAAGAGTCTGGGTGTCATCCTCGACAGTACACTCTCCTTCCAATCTCACATCAATAACATCACCCGGTCTGCTTACTTCCACCTACGCAACATCAACCGCCTCCGCCCCTCCTTTACTCCCCATACCACTGCTATCCTCGTCCATAGTCTCATCACTTTCCGTCTGGATTACTGCAACTCCCTCCTCTCCGGTCTCACCCACAAATCCCTGCACAAACTTCAACTGGTCCAGAATTCAGCTGCCCGTGTCATCACCAGAACCCCCTCCATCCACCACATCACTCCCGTCCTACAGCAGCTCCACTGGCTCCCGGTCAAGTCCCGCAATGACTTCAAAATCCTTCTGCTAACATTCAAGGCCATTCACAATCTTCCCCCCCCATATCTTTCCAATCTTCTCCATATCGCCACTCCCTCTCGCACCCTCCGTTCATCCTCCTCCATTCTGCTGACTGTCCCCCCTGCCCGTCTCACCACCATGGGGAGCAGAGCTTTCAGCCACTCTGCTCCCCGGCTCTGGAACTCTCTGCCACCCGAAATAAGGAACATCAGTACACTATCTGATTTCAAGTCCAAACTCAAAACACACCTGTTTAAGATCGCCTTTCTTAGTTAAATGAATTTTCTGTCCATTTTTACTGTTTTCTTCTCTTGTGTACTTTTGTGGCTTAAATTGTCTTTGTTTACTGTAAGGTGTCCTTGAGTGACAGAAAGGCGCCTATGAAATAAAATATATTATTATTATTATTAACACACAACAGGATGTTTGAAGTAATAAGTCCAAGAAAAACATAATGTCATGAAATCATACCCTGTACAGTGATGTTGACTGCATTGCTGAACTCTCTTGATCCAGACTCACACCAGAACACTGCATCACTGGTCCTTCGAGTGTTTATATTACATGTTGATCCAGCCATTGTCCCCCAGGTGGAGCAGTCTGACCAGTAGCTGAACTCAGTTGAAAACCTCTTGACTCTCCAGTCAGCAGAGTTTCCCTCACAGCTCAGTGAGACAGAGTCAGAGGTGAAGTGTTGAGCTCTGTCAGGACTCACTGTGAGAGATGCTGATGAGTGAATATCTGAAAAACAACATGTGATAAGAGTTCAAACAGAGCACAGAGATCTTCAGATAGAAAATGCCTCCATTCAAATAGTCCTTAGCTTTGTTTTTATTGTAACAAAGTTCAGTATTTTGGTAAAATTATGATTTCTACTTTGAGCTCTTGCTACAATTTTGAAACATTTTAAATGATAGACAACCAAGTGACTCCAGCTGCTGTAAGCAGAAGAAGAGCTTAAGTATCCAGACTGAAAGTTCTTTTTGTAAATGAGAGCAGAGTTTTAGCCAATATATCATATCTGTCTTTTTGTGTGTTGTGTTAAAGAGTGAGGACAGAAGGAAACAAGTAAATTCCACCCAGTAACGTGGAAAGCATGAAGTTTAACTTGATGCTAGCGAGAGAGACAAGATCATAAGACCACAGTAAATTAATTTTCTTTTTTTCAAGATACTGTTTGTTTCTCATCATTTAGAAACAAGATGAACAGAGCTGATGTAACATCTGTTTCTTAAGAGATAGAAACAAACTGACCTGCAGACCAGACATACATAGGGTTACTATACTCAGTGGAATACTCTGGATCTCCTCTTCCAGCTCTGCAACTATATCCTGCTGTGTGTGTCTGTCCATGAACAATGTAGGAATCCTGTTCAGTCCCACTGCTGCTGCCAGGTAGCTGCTCAAGTCTGTAGGATTTTTCTGATGGATGAAGAACAATCCTATACCAGTAGAACCTCCATCCTGCATATGGATCTTTAACTCTGCAGTTCAGAGTTACTGAGGCTCCAGCACTCAGCCATGATGGAGACACGACAGGCCGGGGTTCTGTTGGAAAATGATTTTTTTTATATTTTTTACATTTTTTACATGTCCTGTCTCTCTTTTAAGTTACACAACTGAATTTTACATTTGTGAAGGGAAAACCTTGTTTAAGTGTTGAAGAGCCAAGTGGAAATTATCACCTATGAGCCTTTGCAGGGTAAACAGAGGATGGGTTATTTCTATGGTTGAGGTCTGTATTTGGCTTTCACAAAGAAATTATGTCTGATGGTTTGTTGTGAGAAAACAGCGTTCATGTATTTAAATGAATCTCTTGATGTGAACAGCAGAACTCTGCCCTTCTTCTTTCACTTTTCTTCTCTGATTGTTTTTGTGACTGTTTGTCATTTGAAAGAAATCAACTCAAATTTCACACATCTCACATACACAGTCCAAAACATGATTATATCAACATGACTTATAAATAAGTTAAACTGTTGCTGCTGAACTCTGTGACAGTAACAATAACTTTACAGAGCTGCTGGATACAGTTAAGAGTGATTTTATTACTCATACATAGAGAATATAGAGAAATAAAGTTTAAAGACGTACAGAAATTATACCAAAGAGCATTGAAACTGCTCTGGAGGTTTGCAGTTTATGATTATTTTGATTATATCAGACACTTTAGTTTGGTTGATAATGTGTCATCATCTGTTTGTGAAGCATTTGACAACTTGTGAGTGTTGCAGCTCCCAGAGATCATAACGAGAAACACAGCATGTGGCAGCAAACACACCACGTCAACGCCCACAATGACTGAGTGAGTGACAGACTGTTGTAAGTGACTGTATCACACAACTATACACAGTGTTGGGCCATAATGAAGACTGAAGACTAAAGTATCTTTACAGTCTCTAAACTTATTCCAGTGTGAAGTCAGTGGCATCATGCAGAGCTACACTTTACAAGTAGCTTCCCTGAACAACTGAGCACTAATCCAGTCATTTCATAATGTGCACAATGTAAAATGACACATATATGGAAAAACACAGCTGCTAAAACAAGTGATCAAGAGTGATACAGCAGGTGACATACAGGACAAACATAATCAGTAAATATAGAAAAGATAACTAGTCACCTTCAGCATGTCCGTACAGGAGTGTATTCAGCACTAAAATAAAGATGACAACTTCATTAGACCAGAATCAAATACAAAATCCAGCTGGAGTTTCATCAGTGACAACTATTGTTTATCAATCAACAGTATCACACAGTTCTGTGATGATACAGAGCTACAGAGGTGGGAAACACATTTACATGTAATTCCCCAGCTATATACATAATACCTGTGATCATATACTGTACATGCATTGTCCAGGTACATGTGCACAAACTAGTGCGTAAGTAACCAGTTGAGTAATAAACTTAACATAATCCTCCAATCTGAACCATGACAAACAGCAACCAAATTCATGTCTACACAACTACTACACTGATATAAATACTGACAATCACATAGAAAGTAACAGATGTACTCACAGAATAACCCGAGCACACCGAGCAGAGCGTGACCCATCTTCACATCCAGCACCGACACTGTCACTCTGCTTCTGATCAAACTTCCTACTTTGTATTGATTAATATGCAGCAGAGAGAAAAGAGAAGTTACATTTCTTAGAAATGTGAGAGCAGAGATTTTTATCAGCTTTTTCTTCAGAGTGTCTGTGTGACTCTGTTCTTGCTTCACTCCAACACGAATCTCAAACTAAGGCAGGGACGTTGACCGCAGCAGATTTTGACAAGATTACATTTCTTGTCCACTGTGAATTAATGATAAGAGTATCTCCTTCACAAAACTGGCATTAACAGTAATTATTGCACATACATGAAACATAATATTAATCATATCAGACCACATACTAACATTTCATTGCAGACAAGTTTGTGCATCCACATTGCCTGTGTCTTGTTGTGGGCCTGTGTTATGTATACACTATGTCACCCACACTATCTTCTTTAAAATGCTACATCAGCAAATACTCACCAGAGTAAAAGAGCTTTTCTCTTGTTTGGCTTTAGAAAATCAAGAATCTCTTAAGTTATCAAAGTGGTGTTTTATTTCAGTTAAAGAATTAAATTTGACAAATTAGAAAAGATTGTCAGTTGGGTGTCTTCAGATATTAATCTAAAAAGGCAGAGTTTTATATTAGCTAGCAATGTTTCACAACTTCTAATAACTACTAACTACTCATACTACTTTTTTTCCACATCTCTGATCGGGGCCTATAGTTTTTGTATGTGAGCTGCAGCCTGAGAAGATGGAGTAAAGATATCTGTAAACTGAGATGACTTTGTTTTTGCCTCTTGTTACTACAACGGCTCCAGATATCAAATAGGATCATCATGAGGGGAAATAAAATATCATGAACAAAATACTAAAATAAACTGCAGCGTGTTTTAGAATGAGAAGAACACATGAAGCCAGTTCTTATCAACATGAGTGAAATATGTTTCCAGTTGAGTTTCACACTTATAAAGGTGACATAATTAGACAGTGACATCATTCACACCCCAGTAGTGTTTTTTTCTCTTGTGGTAGAAGTTGAGTCGAGTAAAGCAGGATGACATTTTCAGCTGGGGTCTATCAAGTACACTGACTGACTGACTCATCCACCTGATAGTGTTGATTTATAATAAAGTTTAAGACGTTTCATTGACCTGTCTCTGTATTAACTTAAATCACATGTCCTTATCATTGCTACCTGGTAACCTCACACTGGTACACTGTGTTAACATCCTTTAAGAACACTGGTCTGAAAAACTTAGCTATTACTCTCCTTGATTCACCACTTTGTCTAATAACAGATAATAATAGTTTGCACACCTCAACACACCGTCAAGCCAAGTGACAAGTGTTTCTCTCTGTAATACTCACTGTGACCACAGGAGGCTCACCTGTACCACTACTCATATACTGAATAAGATGAAAAGCATCCATGGTGCTCCAGTGGAGTTTTCATTTCTCTCTGCACTCCAAACACAACCTGCATCTATTATATGTTAACAAGTTATGTAACATGACTGTCGTGTTTCACAGCTGGAGTTCTGGGTATTATCAGCAAGTCACATCAAGGACTTACATTTTATGACCCCATATGTATCATTATTCATATTCTGATATTTGAGCATTCTGTTGTTACACAACAGATAATGGTCATAGTGTTCAGTGTCAGTTGCAGCAGTTAGAGAACAGTGAGTTTGTGTTTTGTCATGTTTTATGATCAAAATCAAAATCTTTTATACTTTAATTATAATGCAGTGCTTATTTAATCAGTCCTTCATTTAACAGCTGAACCGTGCATATATATATATCTATATATAAATCACCACAAAGGCCCATCAGCTTGTCTTATCTTGTTAAACACTCCAGAGGGATGTCCACATTTGACTTGTATGTCCAACAGTTTCATCCTAGAGGTGTGAGGTCAGGCCTGGTGGTAGGATGAAGTGACTGAGGGGCTGTTAAATATTCCGAGGGGCAATTTAGTTTTTTTTTAATTACTGCGGCTGCACACGCACAGAAATCTAACACAGGAAACGTTACTTGGTCTATATGAATGAACGTCACATTAATACTATCTAACGACATCAGCTTACAAATACAATACAAACATATTCACAGGTATATGTAATCTCCACATGACCTCTGAACAGTGGAATTGACCCTTCACACGTGTAACACACATGAATTAGTGGCCTCTCAAACACAGCTCGTCTGGATAATGTCCAAACAGTCCAGAGTAGCAGTGCATGTGTGAACACTGCTGTATGGATCAGATCCACATAACGTGTGACATGTTAGTGTTGGGTTAATACACACGACAGCAACATAAGGAGCTAACGTTAGCTACGTTGACTACAAAATACTGATTAATAATACATTTCCCAACCTAAGAGAAACCTGTTTTAGATAGAAAAGACAGCACATTTGCTACAAGGTAAGGGCGGCAATGTGCCTGTCTTTCTAAAACGGAGGCATAATATTCCTCCTTTCCCAAAAGCTGAGGTAGGCGTAAACATGTGATGTGACGTGAAGCTCAAATTCGGGCGGTGAACAGTGACAATGAATTTGTCTTGAAAATAAGAGCTTTACATTGCACCCCATTGGAGTTTAGAACTGGGTTCTTAGCGGGGGGCTTTTAATTTGAAAGTAGCGACCGTTCCTAGCTTGCCGGTACAACAACAACCAAACAGCTACAGGGGCCGAGGAGACGCTACCATCTCCTGGATCTCAGCGGCTGTCCAGTTGCTCATCTTAATGTCCGTGGGTGAAATGAAGGACTGACTGCTGTGATTAGCTGTTACTTGGTTTTAAAACTCCCCGGCTGTGGGTCGCACAACAGCGCAGGTCATTGACACCTCCGCCCTTCTTACGCTGGGGTTGGCACATTGACGCCTCAGATTTAGATAGCAGTCGAGGCCGAAATAAGTGTACCCTCCCAGGCGACAAATCGGCGGACCAAATCAGACCCCCAATTTGCCGCCCTCTGACTAAAACATGCGGACCTAGCCGCCAAAAGGACAGGCAAATTGGCGGCTTGCTGCCTAAAAACGGCTAGAGAAACAGCTAACATGGCATCCGTCTTCAGGACTTCGACTCCATCAGTCGCTATCTCTGAACAGTTACTCCAACGTTGACTCTGGTTTCAGCTCTTGAGCCACCAACGTCTTTTTGTCTGTAGCTTCTCCAGCTTGTCTTTCTTTTCTTGCTGTGTCTGGCAGAACAAGCTGCTGTAGCTACAGCTGCTAATGAAAAGTGTGTCTGTACTTTCTCTGTCATTCTTGTCCGTTAACGGCTGACGCAGTGCGGTGAAGAGACTTCGGTCACGCGCAGTGAGTGATGGGCGGAGTCAGTGCAGGGTGGGCGGGTCAGGACAAGGTGATTGACAGGTAGTCTGTCCATACAATATCTTCAGGCACTTCTTGATTAATATCTGAAGACACCTGACTGATAATTTTTTCTAGTTTGTCAAATTTAATTCTTTAACTGAATAAAACACCACTTTGAAAACTTAAGAAATTCTTCATTTTCTGAAGTCATACAAGAAAACAGCTGTTATACTCTGGTGAGTATTTGCTGATGTAGTATTTTTAAGAAAACTGTAAACTGTAAACACCAAAAGAAAACATAGGCAGTGTGGATGCACAAACATATCTACAATATGATATAAGTATATGTATATATCTGATATGATTATATATGATATTATGTTTCATGTACAATGTGCAATAATAACTGTTAATGCCACTGTTGTGAGGGAGATGACCTTATCATTTATTCACAGTGGACAGGAAATGTAATCTTGTCAAAATCTGCTGTGGTCAACACCCCTCTAGTGGTTTGAGCTTCATGTTAAAGTGAAGTAAGAACAGAGTCTCTGCTCTCACATTTCTAAGAAATGTAACTTCTCTTTTATCTCTGCTGCATTTTTATCAACACAAAGTAGGACATTTAATCAGAACCAGAGTGACAGTATTGGTGCTGGATGTGAAGATGGGTCAAGCTCTGCTCGGTGTGCTCGGGTTATTCTGTGAGTACATCTGTGACTTTCTATGTGATTGTCAGTTTTTGTCTATGTTAGTTTTATTACTCAACTGGTTACTTACGCACTAGTTTGTGCCTGTCAGAACTGGACACCACCTGGACTAAAAGGAGGACTCAGATGCAGGGCAGAATCAAAATTCAACAGACTTTTATTCTGAAAATCGTTGGGCGTTCAAGGCAGAGAGACAACAGAATAGGCTATCAAAACCTAACCTGACTTCACTATCAGTAAAGCAAAAACAAAACAACCAAAGAAATCAAAATCACTTCAAAAAGCAGAGGCAAAGGCAAACACACAGCAATCCACGAGGGAAGAAAAAATCTAATAAATCAAAAACGCTCCACAAGGGAGGAAAACTAAGACTAGGTAAAAAAAACAAACACTGTTCTAAGAAACTACAAAAATAAAGCGCTCCAAAAAGCGGAGGGAAAACAGAGGCTAACTATCTACTCTGAGTATAGCAAGAAAATAAGGCGTTCCAAAATGGAGGAAAGTAAAAGGCTGACTCTGAAAACCAAAACAAAAAGCACTATCAAAAATTACAAACAAAATTCACTCTTCTTGAGGCACAAGGAAAAACAGAACAAAAAATCAACATGAACTTTGAATACTTAACTAGGCAAGACTGTGACAACGGGCTGGGGTGCACGCAGGAACGAGACACACTGGCACTAGACAACCGAAGACACAGACTATTTAACACATGAGGGAGAGGGGAACACTTGGAAACAATCAGGAATCAGGGATGACGTCAGACTGGGAACACAAGAAGAAGGGCAAGTGACATGAAACGATAGGGAGGTTAGATTTTCAAAATAAAACAGGAAGTTCACAAGACAAAAAACCAAGACAAGACAAGACCTCACCGCTGTGTGACAGTGTCCACATACCTGGACAATGCATGTACAGTATATGATCACAGGTATTATGTATATAGCTGTGGAATTATATGTATTGCTTATTTACCAGGCCTTTATATATTGAAGAGGTTTTTAATTGAAGCTTATATTGCGACGTTTGAGGAGCAGGACCACACCTCAACAGCGCCATCTTCCGATATTTCTATAAATAACCACCTGATCCTCTCCTCGTCTTCGCTCTCGTATTCTGCGCCTCACCTACTCTGCCAGAAACGAGATCACGCGACATCGCCTCGCTCCAGCACATCCAAACTTTTCTACGAGCAACATCAGCCTCTACTCACCTCATCACGGACTTCGTACCACTATCCCCGTCGGACCATGATCTTTTCGGACGAGATCAGGATCACCCTTCATCAGAAGCCGACAACATTCCTGTCACCTCCGTACCATTTTCTTTGTTGGTCCAAAAGATTTTAAAGATCAAAAAGTCACCAGGAGTCTTCAAGGCTGAGTGCAATAGAACTTTATTTGCCGGCAAAAAAAGAGCGGGATCAGACACAGACAAAATCCGTGAAAAAACCAAACTGACCCGAGGCTCAAAGCCCCGAACATCCTCATTTAAACACAGAAAAGGGGGTGTGTGCGTTCGGACAACATGGCCTCAACCAATCACTATTCTGCTTAATTTCTGCTGACACTGCTATTTCTCTGTGGAAAAACACCATATTTGTTATGGAAAATCCCCGTACCTATTGTGGGAAAACCCTGTATTACCTGCTGCGCTTACGCGAAGATTGGCGTACGTGCCGAACTGCATGTCGACCAGTTGCTCTTTGCCTCGTTTTGTTTTTTTACATCGGGGCTTTCTCTGTGCCGCTTTCACCGGCTCTTAGAAACTCTGGCCTGATCACTCTTGGCACTGCATTTTTAAACATAACGAAAGTGTTACATTTTTGGTTATATGATATAATTCTCAGATTTGTGGTTACATTTTCACACTTGACATCATCTGACTATAGCAGCTTTAATCAGTAGATGCGCTTTTCAGTCAGCTGGTGCCCAGTAGTATGGTTCAGCAACTCTTTCACACTTGTTACCCTTCATTTCTTACTTTTATCATCATAACAGTTATTATCAGTTACCATTAGTCACTGTTTACTAACTGTGGTTATTTTATACTGACCACTATCTACTTACTATGGTTATTTTACACTACAGTACCCGAGACCCCGATTCCAGTGGCCCAAAAGCCGTCTAGGAAGTGAGCGAGTTCGAAGAGCACCAACTTCGTCTCATCCATGGTTTGCATCCCACCTGGTTCATCTCTCTTCAAAAATCCAACATTTCCATGGTTCGCCCGACGACTCCTCTGTATCTCCCAGCCCACCTCCTATTGCAGCAAAAAGAGAGGACGAGGAAATTCCGGAAAAGAAAGTCGCCGTCGCCGCAGTTCGCTGACTCCTTCACGTGTGTTGAAGCTCCCGCCATCGTTCCGCCAACACTGGCCAAACAACTCGCAGGTCGCAGCGTCACCACGCCGTAAGATCACCCGACCGTCATTCATCTTCTTAAATCACTGCACGGACAATAAAGCCAAACTTTTCTCCACACTCATGTTACCTTGTTCCGTCAACACCAGCTCTCTTCCGGGTGACGTCATCACGCACACCCCAACACGCTGTGACGTCGACGCTCTTGTTAAAGGGACAGTACAATTAAATACTTCAGCTAAAGCCAACAGAAAGAGCAGCAGCAAAAGCGGAGACAGAGATCCTCAGCCAGATCAAATGACTCTAGAGTTTCTGCTACCACCTCTCATCATCACTCCACTCTAGAGGGAGCGCACAGATGGATTTCAGGACCCTCCAACTCCCATCAAGATTTTCATCATCGGCATCAGCAGCCTACAACATAAAGGGCAAACGTCCAGTTCCGGCCATCACAACAGCAATCTTTGTGGGGGCTCCTGTCACCGGGTCATCAGCGCCCCCTGCTTCCTGTTTCCAGCAACCACAGCAGCTTGCTTCAACCGGAGCTCCTGGCACCGAGATGCCAGCGCCCTCTGCTTCCTGTTTCCAGCAACCACAGCAGCTAGCTTCAACCGGAGCTCCTGGCACCGAGATGCCAGCGCCCTCTGCTTCCTGTTTCCAGCAACCACAGCAGCTCGCTTCAACCGGGGCTCCTGGCACCGAGATGCCAGCGCCCTCTGCTTCCTGTTTCCAGCAACCACAGCAGCTCGCTCCAACCGGGGCTCCTGGCACCAAGATGCCAGCACCCTCTGCTTCCTGTTTCCAGCAACCACAGCACCTCGCTTCAACCGGGGCTTCTGGCTCCAGGCTGCCAGCGCCCTCTGCTACCCGTTTCCAGCAACCACAGCAGCTTGCTGTAGCCGGGGCGCCCTACGCCGCCTACTTCCAGCAACCACAGCAGCTTGCATCAACCGCAGCACCTGGCAGCTTCAGCCTTCTCTCGCCTGTCGTCGGCAGCTCCACCAACACCCATACCTCAAAAACAGGTGTCATTTACCCCTTCTGTCATCTTTCCTGTAATCAACGGCGTAGATAAGCAAGACAGGCCCGTCATGCACCAAGGAGGTCGTTTGATTTGCAACAGCTTCTACAGTAGCGGATGCACCGTGTCCCAGTGCCGCTTCCTCCACGTTTACTTCTGCGGTCGGGGCCACGCCTGCCCTGCATGCCCGTACAACCTACCTCGCCGAAGCTAGTTTCTCATAAAGGACTTGAAGAAGGCTTTCACCCCGGACTTCCACACAATCATCCATCTCTTTCGAAATCAAAAATCTTCAGTCGACCGCACGCTCGCTAAGGAAGTTAAGAAGGTTTCATGATTGGACTGTTCGCCTGTCCTCCATTTCCTAACTTCCGCATCAGCCCCCTCGGTATCGCAACCAGAAAATACTCCGGAAAGAAGCGCATCATCATCGATCTTTCAGCACCCCCAGCAGTATCACCCCCAGCATCAATAGCTTGATCCCGAGTGAGGACTTCTCCCTTCACGCCACCATCAACCAGGCCATCGCCCTTATCAAACTCGCCGGGAAAGGGTCGCGGCTCTCAAAAACAGACATTACCAGTGCTTTCAAAGTCCTCCCTATTCACCCCGACTTCTGCCGTTTCTTCAACATCCACTGGCGTGGTACATATTACTTTGCCGTTAGGCTCACCTTTGATTGCAAAGCAGCCTAAACTCTTCGACACCCCACCTGAAGCCCTTGGCTGGATCCAGTCTAACAACCATGGGATTCCATTCCTTGTCCATTCTTGGAAGATTTCTCATCATTTCCCCCCACCTCATCGCCACCCACTTCCGGCCTGGTTACCCTGACTTCAGTCTCCTCCGACCTCGGGTTCCCATTGTCGCAGAGAAAACAGAGGGCCCCTCCAAATCCCTTGAGTTTCTCGGAATCACTCTTGACACAAACAAGTTTTAGGCTTCATGCCAGGTCGGAAAGCTCAACCGAATCTTCTTCTGCGCCCCGTGCCGCACCAAACGTCAACTTCTGTCACTTCTGGGCCACCTCAACTTCGCCTTACGCATCATCCCCCAAGGGTGAGCCTTTATCACCAACCTACCATCCATCGCTTCTTTCGTCCCATCACTCTTGACCTCCATCTCCCTGGATAGCTCGAGCCTTGCCGAAATCCATCCGTGACTCAACCTTCTCACCAATTGGAATGGAATTACTTTCTTTTATGACGACCAACCGACTTACCCGCATGACATCCATCTGTACATCGATGCTGCTCCTTAGGTCGGTTTTGGGGGTTTCTACAATGGAAGATGGTTTGCAGCAGAATAGCCCCCGGGACTCGCTAATGAATGCCAGAAGTTCAGAAGCTTGGCACCTCACGCAGATACCTTCCCTACGCCAGTTGGGCGTCGACGTTCAACTCGTAAATCCTGCGCTAATACCCCCGATAAGCGACTCCCAGAGCTCCATCATCAACAGCCTATCACCCTCGACCCTCTCTTCCTACTGGACAGCTTGGAAAAACTTCCATTACTTTCACGACCAATACAACACAACCTGCCCGTCATTCGATCTCATCACCAAGACTTTTTTCAGTACTTACGCCCATTCTATCATGACAATTAAATCACACATAATCAAGCTTACCTTAGCGGTATCAGCGTCTTTTCTAAGACAATAACCAGCAGTTCGTTAACAGTTCGTTGAGCCCTTGCCGTCTTCCTCTTACTGCCAACTTGCTGTTAATCTGCCTCCACACCATCCGTTCCAGGTACAGCACTCCTCAAGTTGCCCGAACCCTGGAAGCCATGTTCTTGCTTGCTTTTTGCTTTCCTCAGGTGCTCCGAGTTCACCACCTCAACCATTCACGTCGACTCAAGCCGCCATGCATGCATTTCAGACTTGTCTCGCTTTTCAGACCATTGTTTTCTATTTAAAGCGAACAAAAACCAATCAATCTGGTCCACCTACACCCGTCTTCTACTCCAAGGTCAATCACCACTGAATCCTTTCAAAACCCTTGCTAACTTCTTGCAATTCCACAAATCTCAGAGCATAACAATGACGGACCCTCTCTTCATCTCTGAATCTGCTATACTGAGTGGCTACTCGATTCTCCTTCCGCCATCACTTTCGCCACGTGCTGTCGTTGTCTGGTATTTTACGTGTTAACTACTCCGGACACTCCTTCAGGATCGGAGTGGCCACTTCAGCCTCCTGTAAAGGCATCCCAGAACACTTCATGCAACTCATGGGCCGCCGGTCTTTCCAAACGTATCACCGCTACATCCGTTCAGATCTCAAAAATCTCAGATCCGCACAATCTCATCTCAAGTGATTGGAAGTTTTTTGGAGTCCGTTGCTGCCCGGGTGCTCGGCGATTCTCTACAGAGCTTCCCCACAACGCACTTGAAGAACCAAGGTCTTCAACGTTTTGTTTTCTCTCTCTTTCATGATAAATCGTTTAAACGCATCTTGTTGAAGGTGTGGTCCTTGTTAGTGAAATGTGTTTCCCACCTGTGTAGCTCTGCATCATCACAGAACTGTGTGATACTGTTGATTGATAAACAATAGTTGTCACTGATGAAACTACAGCTGGATTTTGTATTTGATTCTGGTCTAATGAAATTTTAATCTTTATTTTAGTGCCGAATACACTCCTGTACGGACATGCTGAAGGTGACTACTTAACTTTTCTATATTTACTGATTATGTTTGTCCTGTATGTCACCTGCTGTATCACTCTTGATCACTTGTTTTAGCAGCTGTGTTTTTCCATATATGTGTAGTTTCTGGGCTTCCCTCCTCAAAGGTGTCAGCGTGTAGTTTGATGACAAAAGACTTCTGCGGAGGCAAGGCTGGGTGGAATAATAGAGCAATCTTTATTAAAACAGAACCTAGAGCCTTGAGTCCGGATCAGAAGCGGCCGCGTTCTGATATTATCAAATCTGTGGACAAAACAATGCCAAAATGCTTTGCCCTCTGCTCCATCAAAACCTCAGCCTTTGCTCTTAGGAGGTTTACCAAGTGCCACCCCCCGTCTCTACTCATAGGAGCCTTCTTAAAGTCCCTTGGGCTGTACCTGCCTACTCCTAATTGGTCACTGTGGTGGGTTGAGGGTCCATCTATCCTACCGACATGAAAAGGAGGTGGTCTACCTCCCTGCTCATCTCCCATAAATGGCTAATCTGTTACTGTCCCTCCTTGGGTCTTGTACTCAAAAATTACCTAAATGATCTCTCTATCCTTTTCTGGAGATGTACACGTTTAGATATCACTTGTTTTAGCAGCTGTGTTTTTCCATATATGTGTCATTTTACTCAATGCACATGATGAAATGACTGGATTAGTGCTCAATTGTTCAGGGAAGCTACTTGGAAAGTGTAGCTCTGCATGATGCCACTGACTTCACACTGGAATAAGTTTAGAGACTGTAAAGATACTTTAGTCTTCAGTCTTCATTATGGCCCAACACTGTGGATAGTTGTGTGTTACAGTCACTTACAACAGTCTGTCACTCACTCAGTCATTGTGGGCGTTGACGTGGTGTGTTTGCTGCCACATGCTGTGTTTCTCGTTATGATCTCTGGGAGCTGCAACACTCACAAGTTGTCAAATGCTTCACAAACAGATGATGACAAATTATTAACCGAAATAAAGTGAAGGTAAACTTTATTTCTCTCTATTCTTTATGTATGAGTAATAAAATCACTCTTAACTGTATCCAGCAGCTCTGTAAAGCTATTGTTACTGTCACCGAGTTCAGCAGTAACAGTATAACTTATTTATAAGCCATGTTGATATAATCACGTTTATGAAGTGTGACTCATTACATGAGCAGTGGTGCACTTTTGCCTCTGGTGGTTAAAATAAGTATTACAGAAAGAAACACTGAATTTCCATTATGATAATTTTTGCAGTCTTAAACACGTGAAAAAAAAATGTGTAACTTAGAAAATGGAGCACCAGAAGAAAACAATTCTCACTTGTCTCTCTGGGCTTCTGCACATCGTGGGGACCAAGAGAATGATCATTATTCCACTCTTCTCCATAGTAAGCAGTCAAACTACTTTTATAAATCTAATCTTATATACTTATACAGTGGGGTCTAAAAGAGACCATTGAAAATATCTAATACTGTAACGTAAACCTGGACATAATCAGAAAGTGCTCAGGAAGTGTGAGTCTGAGCATCAAATCATTTTCAGACTCAAGGTTTCTTAAGGGGCATTGCTTGTGTAGCCTGTTCATGGCTACTGTGAGTCGTCTCGTTAGGCACAACGCACACTATGGATCAATTTAAGCCTTTAGTGCTTGAATCTCATACACAATAATTCACAATAATTCACAATCTGTTGAATGCAGCTCGTGTGCCTCGCTCCCGGGCTTCTCTCCTGTGCATCTCTCAGGCTTCCTCCATCAGAGGTCCAGCACGCTACTGCATCTAAAGGGAGAGAGCGATCAGTAACTGTGTGCCAGCTCTGCCAATCACTCACCTGGCGCTGCTCTTCTGAGCGCTCTCCATCCCTTTCTCTCTCCCGCAGCCGTGCCTCAACCACGCTCACCTCCACATACCTTCACGGCCCGAATTAGGCCGGGGAGCGGAAGCATGACGAACTGGTACAAACCTTACAGGGTGGAGAAGGCCATCTTGTTCTTAGACCCTGGGGACAATTGAATCTGCCAGTAGCCCTTGGTCAAATCCAGTGTCATGAAAAAGCGAGCTGTGCCCAGTCGATCCAGGAGCTTGTCGACCCGGGGCATTGGGTAGGCATCAAATTGTGACACGTCATTTACCTTGCAATAGTCCACACAGAATCGGACAGTCCCATCCTTCTTGGCCACCAGAACTATGGGGCTACACCAGGCACTGTTAGACTCTTCTATTACTCCCATCACCAGCATTGCTGCCGATTCCTACTGAATCACTTTTCTCTTATGTTCTGGTAACCGATAGGGCCATGAACGCACCGTCATGCCCAAGTGCATCTCGATGTGAGGTCTGTGCGTCCTGGCGGGGGGAGAACACATCAGTGTAACGCTGATGCAACCTTGCAACAGCTGCCTCTCTCCAGGCTTTGAGGAGGTTGAGGTGGTAAACCTGTGTTGCCCCTCCCCTGTCAGAACGCACCACTTCATAATCGACATTGCACACTCACCATTTGACCACAAAGGGTCCTTGCCACTTGGCGAGTAATTTGGAGCTGGATGACGGGAGCAATACAAGCACTTTATCTCCCGGTGCAAATTGTCTTAATCTAGTTCCTCTATTGTGCGCTGTTGATGCTGCTGGGCCTTAAGCAAATTCTCCCGTGATAGCTGCCCTAGTGTGTGGAGTTTTGCTCTAAGGTCCAGAATGTGCTAAACTTCATTTTTACTCGTGCTCGGCCCTTCCTCCCAGCTTTCCTTAACCAGGTCCAGAGCCCCCCGCGGTGTTCTGCCAAACAGCAGTTCAAAGGGAGAAAATCCTGTGGATGCCTGAGGTACCTCCCACACTGCAAACAACAGTGGATCTTACCTATACCAATTGTGGCCATTCTCGTGCACAAACTAACAGATCATGGACTTCAAAGTTTTATTCAGACGCTCAACCAGACTGTTGGTCTGCGGATGGTATACGCTTGTCCCAATTGACTTTATGCCCAATAACCCTTAAAGTTTCTGTAGTGTACGTGACATAAACAAGGTGCCCTGGTCAGTTAGGATCTCTTTCGGGATCCCCACTCAGGAGATGACCTGAAATAGTGCCTGCGTTGTACAGGCCCCGAATGCCGGGCCAATAGAATTGGGCTGTTATTCGGTCTAGTGTTTTATTGCCTCCCATGTGCCCAGCCATTGGGTTATAATGAGCCACCTGGAAAACAACTTCCCAGTGGCTTTTTGGCACTAGCAACTGGATAATTTATTTTCCGGTCTGAGTGCCGCGACTCACTCTATATAATCTATCCCAAATCAGAGTACAGTGTGAATATGCCTGTGCGGCATCCGGGTGCACCAAATGACCATCATCACAAGACGGTTGGAGTGGAAAATCTTCCATGGAGTGTAATAAGGGAACCAGTGTGGTCTTCACGGGAGGCTTCCCTTATTACACTCCATGGAAGATTTCTCCTCCCTTTCTGGAGCATCGGACAACCGCACATCGCCACTGAGCACCGCACACATATCCCATGTCCCTACCGGTTGTGAATGCACCCCCACACACTGCCCCGGCCAATCCGTGCCCAAAATTAGAGGATGCACCAGGCGGGAGCTAACCGCAGCCTTGACGCTATGCCTTTCCCCCCATGTCTAATTTCCACTGGCACCACAGGACAGCTGTGAATATCCCCATGCACACACCTTATCTCCACCCAGGATGCCTCCACCAAAGCCCTGGGTCGAACCAGGCTCAGATGGATTATAGACTTCATGCAGCCCGAATCCAACATTGCCTGATGTATACCCCCTCAAATCCTTACCGGAATCCTGTATGTCCCCCCTGGACCGGGGAAGGGTGTAGCAGTGCCAGCGACCCGGATCACCTGGCCGATCTCCATAAGCGGGCACTCCCGGCGAAGGTGTGCGGGCCATCCGCACTTCCAGCACTCTTGCCCCGGTGCTTGAGGCCGGGTGACGGCGAGATATGTCCCGGCGGCACGCCAGAGAGCCATGCCACCGGAAAGGGGTGGCCGGGAAAGTACAAATCAACCAAAAAGTACAAATCAATGTCTACTCCTGTTTTAGACTAGTGGGGTTTAATGTAAAGACTTTTGGCTAAAGGGTTCAAGATGTGTCTCTCATTTATTGGCACTGGCCAAATTATGCTGAAATTAATATTGCATAATTTTGAATGATTGCCATAGTACACTACCTCACACGGGGTACCATTATGTTGGGCCTGCATTACACAAGGCACAATTAAGTAGTGTTTATGTAACATAAAAAGAGAGTTTTACGTTAAACTTGGCTATCAATAATAATTAATGATCATCAGGGATAATTATTAATTATGATAAATGATATGATCCAATTTACATTATATCACCTCTGGGCACTGCCCTTGAAGAAGGGAAAAGATAGCAATTCAATAATTCAGTCTCATAAAAAGGTACTGAACTGTTTGTAACTCTGATTAAATCAATAATTAACTTGACAACTACAACCAAATTGAGTCTGTGTGAAACAGCATTTAAATACCGTTGAATTGGCCATCTAGGAAAGCAAACGATAAATAATCTGACCTGAGATCACCATAAAACACTAATAGTGGACGAACACTTAAATTGAACACATGTGCATTATATCAACCAGATTTTAAAGTCCTGTGCTAAGCTGTGCTATACTATGCTACCTAAGCCCAGTTCAAGGTAAGCAGTCTTTGAAGAGAAAGTGCTGGTGGTTGCACGAAAAGGTTGGATTCCAATGTTGAATGCTGTTGTTGTGCAAGTTCTGATGATAGTTGGCAGAGGAGGAAACAGTTTGTTACTTTCCTTTGCAAGGATAGCAGCTCAGTGCTAACTAGCTTGGTTTTTCCTCAGATTGTGAAGTTGGCAAGCTTTGCGTCACAGCTGCTGGTGCTAACTGATCTGGAATACTGGCAGGACCTCATGTCGCTGCAGTGAGAAGAAGTTCTTTGGGCCTGCTGCAAATGCAGCTTGCAGTTCTCCGCAGCTTGTTGGGCCCAGAAGAAGAGATCTTGAGGGCAGGCAGCCCCGCAGCGGAGAGATGGAGAGGAGCCCTTGAGGATAAGAAGTCGAAGGAGTAGAGGGCATCAAGTGAGAGAAAGAACAAGGAAGGCGCTGGAGTTTTGACTATCTGATCAGAGAGGGGTCTGTCTTCCTGACCAATAATAGCTCAAAGCTGAACTTTGCACCCAGGTTTGAAGAATGGTGAATTCTGGGTCACTGAGTTCAGTTCAGAGTCCATTTTGAAATCCACAATGAATGACTTCATCTGTGGGTCCCAACAGCTCCCTGAAAGAAAAGCAACTTCATCACAGACATAGAATTTGATAAACACACACACAAAAATCCAGTCAGGTGAAGTGTGACAATGGAAAGCTGTCTTGTAGTCGTCTCGAGAACAACCAGCCTTTCCTAAAACACTTCCTAGTTGGTGAACAAGATGAAAGACTGGAGGTGGGTTAAGAAACACCAGAATTCAAAGAATCAAGCTAATATTATCATTTGAAGAAAAGAATTGTTGGGTTGTCTACGTCTTTGTTAACCTATAAACACATTTTAAATGACCCAAAGAATCTGAGGTCTCACATGATTTGTCATTTGTTACAGTTGAAGTGATTAAACTCACCTTGTCTTGATTTTCATTTCTCTGTAGGTGATGTTTGTCTCTATGACACAATCAGAGGCCGTCAAGAAGCTGAACATGGTACAGTTTATACCTTTTTTTCACCATGGACCTCTTAGAGATGCTAGAATAAGACAATTAACTCTCACTTATTCACTGATCAATCCTTTAAGATTAATCTAATGATCTCACATATTCTTTTATTGATCGTAAAAACACTGAGAGTGAGTTCTTTATTGGGAGAGTGGTGGGGGGGAGAAAGAGGAGAGAAATAGAAAGGAGGTGAGAGAAAGAGAGAGAGTGGACAGTTAAATATGATCAAACATGTTGATCATGATGTCGTCCTGAATCTTTTTGTTGACTTTCTGTTTCTTTCAGCTCAATAAAGAAATCTGTATCAACAAAACCAACGGAACTGACGACAACATGAAAAACTCCATCTGTACTTTAGCAGATTCTCTGTGATTTCTGTGTGCAGCTGTGCTGAACAAATAACACACAGCATTTTGTTAAGTTAATCTAACAGCAGCTCATTTAAAACAAGTGTATCATATGGTTTTAATCTTCTGTTGTATTTGGTATAAAGAGTTTAGCTCATCACATATAATCATTGACATGTTTGGTTGTTTACAATGATAATGATAATAATAATGGATTGGATTTGTATGGCACTTTTCAAGACACCCAAAGCGCCTCACAGGGTTCCAGGTTCCATTCATTCACACACAGTCATACTGGTGGTGGTAAACTATGATAGCAGCCACAACTGCGCTGGGGCAGACAGACGGAAGCGTGGCTGCCATTCGGCCCTCCAACCACCACCACAAACATAGAGCAGTCATACACATTCACACGAGGCAAGGTGGGTGAAGTGTCTTGCCCAGGGACACAACGGCCATGACGCAGTTGGATGGAAAAGAGTTAAACATTTATAACATTTAATGTATCTCATGTGAAAAATGCTTGATATTCTCTATATTTCATGTTTTTTTATATATATATATATATATAAATGTATTTTTAAAAGGTGGTTGACCATTTTCTGCATCAATAAACTTGTTCCATCAATAAGCTGTCAGCAGTGTTCCTCATAGATTTAGAGGGGACAAAAGAAATATATATATTTATTTTGAAAAGTCTCTTCCTCTTTGTGTCATTACTCACTCTTGATGTGACTTAGAGTCGAGCCCGTTCAGACAAATGTTGTCCTGCATGTCAGTTATCTTCATGTCTCAACATGATGCTTCATACTGTGGAACTGTTTTATATCTCATTTACATTTCTTCATGATTTTTACTAAACTGGCATCAGAGATATTTTCAAAATAAAAGTGACATGTGAAATGTGTATTAAAAAGGTCATTTTTAGACATTTTAAAGTAGAAATGTTACATATTATTATATATAATTGACACCAAATAAAAGATCTGACCTCATTTTATATTAAATTCAGTTTGGAGAGTATGAAGCACACAAACAGTTTAATCGTACAACAACAACAAAAACAACAACAACACACAATGAACACAATGAAATAGTGAGTCTATGACAGGATTAGATGTAATGGTTTTATGTTTCCTGGATGTGTTATAACGACTTATTCTTGATTTCATTTTGTATTTTGAGTACGGTACACTTGTTTTTATTTCCCTCAGTCCATATATTATTATAATATTGGTTTAAAAACCCCTGTATATTCTTCTTCTTCTTCTTCTTTTTCTGATTATTATTATCATTCTGATCCTTGTCTGGACTCCAGCAGGATGTATTGATCACTCAGTTCTGATGTGAACACTGACGGAAGTTGTAGCTGCTCACAGGAAATTTCTTATCTTCAATGTTGTTACTACAGAATCTGTGTGCTGTTGAGTTGTTTGAGTTAAACAGTTGCTTGGAAGTAAGAAACTCTTAAGACACAGACATGAAAAGAAACATCTGAATGTTTTTATTTAATGCTGAATTCACAAGAAAGCATCAATCACTTACAATGTGTAAGAGCACTTACACAAAGTTTGTTTAATTCCTCCCAATGCGACGTGTCTTAAAATCACATGATTTCTTAAGGGAGTCTGGCGATATCACCCTTCTTTGGGCAGGTTGCGCTGGCTTGGGGCGCCCTCTGCTGGTCGAACTTCTCCAGGACCAGGTAGGAGCAGGGTCACACAGATGGAGGTTGACTTCAAACTCTGAACAAACCATCCATGAAGTGAGAGATCATTGATGGAAAGCAGGTTAAAGACAATGAGAGTTGATCTGCTTCAGACAGGATGAAACACTAAAATGGTTTCAGTAATCACACAGAGCTGTGCAGTGGGTCAGTGCAGCTGTCTCTGATGAATTACATACAACATGTAACAAAGTATTCTGTGCTATTTCTAAAATTGGCTGACAAAAGATGTGAAAAACTAATATTTAATAGCTACAAATTATCCACAAAGTGAGGAAGTCCAATATTCAGTTTAGAGATTTAATTAGTCATTAACAAAGTTAAATTAGATAAACTGAGAGTGAACGTTGTCGTTTTTCTTGACTTAAGACTTCATTATATTTGAATTGCCATTACTTGGCAGTTTGTCTGGAAGATATTTTGAAGTGAACCTGGTCCATCTTTATGATTTGATCTTCTCTTTGTACAGTTTTTGCTTAAGGTCATTATTTTGAGATATTATTGGGCTCAAATACTCCTGTTAGCTGTCAGAAGAAGTGAGTTTGACCCTGGACGCTCCTCACATGAACCATCTCTGTCCAAACAAAGACAAATAAATACGCGAACAGAAGGTTAAATGTGGCATTTCAGAGTTGTCGTGTTGTGGCTCGATGTGAGGACCTTTCATTATGTGATTTGTGACTGAAGCAATAAAAACACATAAATTCATCTATTGTCTGTTTTTTTTTAATATTCTATTTATTAATGTGGCCTGAAAGTCAGTTTGAAACTGTGAGTGTTAAAATGTATTACTATAAACTTTGTTGCTGATAAACTCTTTGAGTTGTTTACATCTTCTGGGTCACTGACATTAAACGACTTAAAGAGTCAAGACAACGTCTCTCATATAGATATAGATTTATTAATGCAAATATGTAATCAGGGAGGTAATATGTAATGAGGTAGAGGAGAAAGGAGAGATGTTCAGGGGCTTCAGGGTTTCAGCACCACAGACAGTTCATTAGGGGGCTAATGCTGCATTCAAATGCAGCCGGGAAATGGAACATTTCAATCAAAGAAGAAAAAACACAAATGACGATGATGATGATGATGATGTAGAGGGCTCATTGAGTGATGAAGCAGTGACATATTTTTTTAGGTCAACCCGAAAGTAAGTGTGTGTAATTCATAGACTCAAGTTAAATCACTTGTAATGTCGATATCCCAGCCTCCTTTCACAAATCAAGTGATTTTAGAGTTGTTGTGTCATCAGGAGAAACTCAAACACTGTATAAAACGGCTACAACAAATTCTAAATCCTTGCTGGCTTCTTGTAAATTCTGTTTCTTTCTTTGTAAAAAGTGTCTGTGTCTCATGTTTAAAGTACCATGTCTGAAGTGTTTCTTACCTCCCAGCAGCTGTTTGAACACACTGTTATGACTGATTTCACCATTTACACCACATTTATTAAAGAATACAACACATTGACTGAAAACACGTCTTTTTTTTTACAAATAATGTAACTTAGATAGGCTGCTTCCTCGGAGAATGAAAACGACAGTCAACAGACTCCCTTCAAAAAACACTCAATTTTAAGACTTGATACGTTAGAAAGAACTGTATAAGCTTTGTGAAATGATGTCTACAACACTTTCAACTAGTTGAGCCTTCTTGTTAATTCAGTAAATGTTATAGTGGTAAAAATTGTATAACCATTATTTAATGAATCAAAACTTATAATTCAGACAGTTAGACTGAGACTTTAACATCAGCAGAACTCATACTACACTGATTGTCTGTATTCTTTGCATCTACAGTAACTTTATCACAGTACTCTCTTTGGTATTACAGGACATCTTAAGTCTAAGTTGGTACAACAGTGGTCATAAAACAATAGAAACAAGAAAAGCAGTTCTGTCTTCAGAGCAGCAGAGGCTGAAGAAAGGAAGCTGAAACATGTCAGTCAGAAGTAGGACCCAGAAGTCCTGTCACATGATGTGAGGTACAGGCCCGACTCTTCAGTCCTGACTCTGGACACATGAAGTCTGACCCGTCCTGTTCTGAGAGAGTCTTTGTCGCACTGAACCCGTCCTGAGAACTGCTCGTGTTGAGGCTCGTCAACACTGTTGTCACTCCTGTGATGTTGTGGTTCTCCTCCGACTGGTAGACTGGACCTGTGTAACGAGGTTTATACAGTCCTGAGGGGAGAAAAGACAGAACAGTGATTCAAAGTTTGTTTGGTCAAATACAAAGATTGACTTCTTACTCAAATCTGTTAGTGACTGAAAGTGCATTTAGTCTTTTCTCTTCATGGATACATGGAGACAGAGGTGAAGAGTCATGTGATCACAGTTCAGTCCTCACATGTACCACAACCAACATCTACAGTCTGTCTTTAGTCTTCTAAACACTCCTCTGTCTTCATCATCCTCATCATCACACACAAGGACTTCCTGACTGGACACAGTCTGGATGCTAATGCTAAGCTGCTGTGTTGTTCTTCTGACACAAGATGGCGCCAAAAGACTGTGAACAACACAGAGCACGTGCTGCATGGAGGCAGACAGACAAACAGGAGGTGGATTATTCAGCCTGTCTGGTTGTAAAGGTGTGACGACATATTGGCCGGGTTGTAAACATGTAACAGTGAAACACTATGAACACACATAAACAGTATCTCCATATAAAGTCATGAGACAACAACTGCAAATAAACAGGAACAAGATTGAATTTGTTATCATGTGTCTCATAGTTGAACATGTCCTCTATAGACTTAATGTTTATATTCAAGATTTAAATGTTTTGTTTCCACAAGATGTTTAGTTAAAGCTGTTTCTGTATGAAGTCCATCATCCAGCTGACTGATCCCAGAGAGCAAGTCTCACACATCACTGGTGACAACTGGTTGGAAAGTGAAAGAACCAGCAGTGATAGAGAACATGAAGATGAGCTCTTATTTCACCTTCATGTACAAAAGATCCATCAGGATGTTCTGGAGGCTTTTGTCAGCAGTAAACTGTCTGTATATTTATACATTATTAAAGTAATTGATGCTTTTTAAACTGTTCAAAAGACAAAATATAAAAATAATTTATCATGTTATAATATAATAATATATAATATCAAACTTTCAGTTAGTCATCGTTGAAATCCTGGTTTGTTTCCACTGAGTTAAATTAAATAAATATATATATGAGTTTGTGAGTCTTCAGTCATTAGTGGATGAAGAATGAGAGAAGTCTTCGTCAGGTGGGATCAAAAATGGTGAACACAAACACACTGACTGATTGTCATGTGAGGAGGAGGAAGTGATGAGAGGACTTGTCTGGGCTGAAAACATGAAAATTAAAAGGAGAAAAGTCACTGGAGACAGATGCATCCAAATGTGCAAAAATCTGCAGCTTTTTCAATAAAACGAACTCGTGGTCTGATTCGACCAATGAAGATGATGAAACGGGTAAGAAGGGAAGATGAACAAAATGCAACGTTACCTGCAACGTTCAAGTTAAGTAATTAGCCCATCAAGTCAATGAATTGTGTGGCGTTGTAACATATAGCCTGCCTAACCTTACGTTACATAATTTAATTCATAGTGTGATGCGACGAAATATAACAGAGAAACTTTGTCTTGTAGCCCCTCAGATATAAGATGCAACATGAAGCAGCAGCCATGATGAGCCCACCACAGGTCCAGAGTGGGCAGGTAGGATTGTTCATTCACTGAATATTATTATAATTACTATAATGAAGAGTATGGTGTAGACCTGCTCTGTATGATAAATGCCCTGAGACAATTGATGATGATAGATGATTCAGCGCTACAATAATGAAAACTGACTTGAAAAAAGGGAGATTTGTGTTGAGAATTCTGAACATTTTCAAAATGTGATTTAGTGTCAGAGGCAGAGCAGGAACCAGTGGTGAGGAAGGGAAGGAACCATATTCCATTTCATGTTTAGGGATTAGATATACTGTGAACAATAATTTGCTTGAGTATTTGATATTGCAGAAAAGGACACTCTGATGCTGTATTTGTTAAATCTAAGCTCTGATTATAATGTGATTAGAGAGTGTAACACTTTTTTTTTAAATTTTCTTATTTTTTGTAATTTATTATTGAATTATTTTATTGTTTTTTGAATTTGTTGAAAAGGATGTTGTGTTGCAAAGAATAATGGAGATGTGCACTCATGTTGAAATAAAATCCACATTGAGAAGCAACCATTACTTCTGCTGAATTGGAGTTATTTTAGAAATAATACACAGAATTACAAGGCTTTAGAAAACAGTGCGCTATTATAGGCTTAACATGTAAAGCTATAATTACATTATTCTAATATAATAAGTCGTGATCTAAAGTGGGCCGGTCTGAGCCATGTAACTCCAGGGCTGAAATGAGTCCCACTCCGGTCCTGGTTCCTCTAAATCTATGAGGAACACTGCTGACAGCTTATTGATGGAACAAGTTTATTGATGCAGAAAATGGTCAACCACCTTTTTAAAATACATTTATATATATAAAACATGAAATATAGAGAATATCAAGAAGAAGCTTGCATGTTAACAGGATGTTTTTCCACATAAAATACATTTAATGTTATAAATGTTTAACTCTTTTTAATCAGAAGCTACAAAAGAAGCTGACTTTAAAATGGCACTATCACCTCGTACCGAGTGTCCACACATAATATTTGTTCTCTGCAACAACAAACAACAACAAAGGTGTCAGAACATACCGGACGTAAACAACCAAACATTTCAATGATTATATCTGATGATGTAAACTCTTATACTAAATACAACAGAAGATTAAAACCATATGATACAGTTACTTTAAATGAGCTGCTGTTAGATTAACTTTACAAAAAGCTGTGGGTTATTTGTTCAGCACAGCTGCACACAGTGATCACAGAGAAGCTGTCAAAGTACAGATGGAGTTTTTTTATGTTGTCGTCTGTTCTGTTGGTTTTGTTGATGCAGATTTCTTTATTGAGCTGAAAGAAACAGAAAGTCAACAAAAGATTCAGGACGACGTCACGATCAACATGTTTTATCATATTTCACTGTCTCTGTCTCTCTCCACCACCCCCACAATAAAAAACTCAAGTCTCAATCTCTCAGTGTTTTAACGACCAATAAATAACATGTGAGATTATTGGATTAATCTTAAAGGATTGATCAGTGAATCACTGACAGTTAATAGTCTTATTCTAGTATTTCTACAGCTTCATGGTGAATAAAAGGTATAAACTGTACCATGTTCAGCTTCTTGACGGCCTTGATTGTGTCATAGAGACAAACATCACCTACAGAGAAATGAAAATCAAGACGAGGTGAGTTTAATCACTTCAACTGTAACAACTAATGAATCCACGTGAGACCTCAGATTCTTTGGAATAATTTAAAATGTGTTTATAGGCTCAAAAAGACTGAGACAACCCAAGAATTCTATTCTGCCGATGATAATATCAGCTTAACAGTTTGAGTTAAAAGTTGATTCTTTGCAGAATTCCGGTGTTTCTTAACCCACCTCCAGTCGTTCATCTTGTTCACCAACTAAGAAGTGTTTTAGGAGCGGCTGGTCGTCCTCGAGACGACTACAAGACAGCTTTCCTTTGTCACACTTCACCTGATTGGATTCTTGTGTGTGTGTTTATCTAATTCTGTATCTGTGATGACGTTGCTTTTCTATCTTTCAGGGAGTGAAGCTTGATTTATTGATCTTCTGATGGTGTGGTCACTTTGTGTCTGTCTCTAGATACAACTGATCCAGTTTCTGTCAAGTGTTTCACAGTTTGTATTGTTACATGCACTGCCCCTTTAGGAACCTTGAGTCTCACATTTTCTAAGCACTTTCTGATTATTTCCAGGTTCACGTGACAATATTAGAGATTTTCAATGGTCTCAGACTTTTGGACCCCACTGTATAAGTATATAAGATTAGATTTATGATATTAGTTTAACTGCTTAC
>NC_044196.1:8659862-8665023 GCF_900880675.1 Sparus aurata | reverse complement strand
CTCCCCCCCTCCTCCGTCCTCCTCCCTCCTCCTCCTCCTCCCCTCCCTCCTCTCCCTCCTCCTTCCCTCCTCTGGGTTGTGAACACTTGTATATCCTGATTTCTCTCCAGAGACGACTGCAGCTCTCACAGCTCCTCATTAAAATATACATGAGCACTAAGTCCCTGACATCCTGCAACACTGCCTGCATCTATTATTGATGCACACACACACACACACACACACACACACACACACACACACACACACACACACACGGTGCGGCCCGGGTGTTTATTATAACACACCTGTTGTTTGCTGCATTGCACCTCTGTAATCTGTCCCACTGGAAACAGCAGCTCGTGTTTGGATCCTCGTTCGCTCGATAACCACGGCTGTCTCATAAAACACATCTGTGCTGGTCCGGCTCGCTCCCAGTAACTGAGACGGTACCGGGCCCGGCGTCCAGAATTATCCTCAGTCTTAAAATCTGTTTCAAGTGTTTCCAGCGTCTTAAGTTTCTAGAAGCGGTTTAAAACGTTCAGACTCGAGCCAAAACACAGATCCAGCTTCTGGGTGGTATTCATCATTTGTGTTTGTTCTCGTTACGTCCATCAGACTCTGGTTCTGGTTCTGGTTCTCTGGTTCATGAAGTAAAGTACATTCCTCGCTGCAGTCCAGTTGATAAACAGGTGTGACGATGAATCTCTGAGCTCTCCTCCCATTGGTGAACTGGATCTGATGTGATCCAAGTGTTTACTCCTCCAGGAGGTTCTGGATCTGCACCTGATGTTTGTTTTGTTTTGACTGACACATTGTGGGTTTAATAATTAACTGTCTTCTGATTCTGGGGGAGTATTAGCATTTAGCTAACCAGCTATAAACACTCCAACACTATGGTATCGAATGCTTTATGTTACATGGGTATTGACACTACCTGAGTGTAGCTAATTAGCATTGAGCTACAGGTGTATTTATAACAACAGAACATGGATCAAACAGTTCAATTTATTTAAGATGAACTCTTTTCTGACCAGGAGCAGGTTAAAGTAAATTAAACAGCTTTCAGGTACATCATAGCTGACCTTTGATTACCCATGAGCCATATTAGCCTTCAGCTAACAAGTTAAGCTAACCAGCTTTTATAATTCAAGCTTCTTGGTAATAAATTGCTTTGTTACGGTACATGCTAATTGAGGGTAGCTCATTAGCATTGAGCTACAGGTGTGCACATGGATTGAACTGTTAAATCAGTCATGATGAACTAATTGGTACTCTAAATATTCTTTTGTAGCGATAAAGTAAATTAAACAGCTTTAAGCCAACATTGCTTAATTTTTTAGTACACATTAGCCATATTAGCTGTTAGCTAACAAGTTAAGCTAGTAAGCTAACCAGCTGTAAACGTTCCAACTTCATGGTTATAAATTACTTTATTATGTTACATGGAATGGAGAGTAGCTAAGTAAAGCTAACTAGCATTAGCTACAGTTGTATGGACTATCTGCAGTAGTATCCACGATCATCAGACAGAACCAGTGGTGGATGTTTCGTGTTGTTTGTATGTTTTCAGACTCGTCGGCATTATTCAGCAGCAGGTCGAACACGACGTCAGAAACACTGAACGTTTGTGAGCCGACGTGATCAAACAGACTTCAGACGCCTGCAGCTTCTTTATAGTTTATTTAGATGTATGAAGTGAAGCAACAGTAGAGAGAGAGAGTCGGACTCTACTCACACACACACACACACACACACACACACACACACACACAGACACCGACACACACACACACAACGGGAGAGAGATGAAAATCAATCCTTCACACATTCCTCTGATCTGCTCCCGCCGTCTCTTTATTGATTCTTCACACACTCATAGGCTAATCCTGCCGGCACACAAACACACACACTACACACACATACTCAAACCACACACTCACTACTAACACACGCGCACACACACTCGAACAGAGAACACATCTGCCTCGGCCTTTGAAGTGCTTCTCTCTGTTTCCAGTGTCTGATAGTGGTTAGCTGCAAGGATACAACACACACACACACACACACACACACACACACACACACACACACACACACACACGAGTTTGTGTGTTCTCCCATACATGCAGACAAGATGTTGTCAACACACACTTGAAGATGTTATTCACACCGATTCGATTATTTCATAGAAACACACACACACACACACACGGTCCTCAAGTGTGGGAAAGAGTCAGCTGTTTTAATGCATAACACACACACACACAGACACAGACACACACACACACAGCAGTTTCAGGTTTTACGAGACCATCAGAGGGAGCGACTCAGTGGGTCTGCATACCAGAAGGGGGTGAGGAGGGTGAGGAGGGTGAGGCTGGAACACAAAGAGAAGCCGAGAACAACAGAAGAAGAAGAAGAAGAAGAAGAAGCGATGGAGGGTCGTGTTGATATTATTGACACTGAACATAATCACTGATGCTGATGAGAGGTTTTAATCATGACAGCCGGCCTGACACAGATCAGATCTCACCTGTATCAGCCTGTTTTACCTGTTTGACCCACATTTTAATCCCCGTTGTTCGTCACAGAGGAATAAAACGCGTCCTAGTTTGGATGTAAACCGTCTCTCCTGTCAGACGAGGAGTCGATCACGGCCGACGGCAGCGGAGGTCGAACCAGAGAGACGTCACAGCGCAGCTTTAAAGAGGCGACTCGAGCAGGAAGAGGGAGAACTCAGATTTATGACGACACGGAGGCCGAGAGGGACGAAGAATTAGTAACAGACGAGAAGTTAAAGTGGAGACGGATGGAGAAAATGTTGCGACAGAGAGGAAGGAGGAGGAAATTAGAACCAGAGAGAGAGAAAGGATGGAGGCTGACAGAGAGCCCGGTGCATTATGGGATTGATCCCTGATGAAACTGATGTGATGACACACGCAGAGAGATTTACAGATTAACGGGTCCAGAGGTTAAAGGTCACCTGGGTTCCCGATGAGGCTGATTGGCAGGCGAGGTGAAGCCAGGGGGCGGGGTCAGAGCGGGGTCGGGTGATTGACAGCACCTGTTTGTGTTCAGAGGTACGACTTACACTCAGGTACAAGTCTGGTGAGGCACGGAGATCTCGAGTGACGTCTTCACTGTAGCTGCGGAGCTGAAAGCATCGGAGCGCCAACGGTGTGAATAACAGCTTTCAGATCAGCTCAGGATCTGTGACGAGCCGTTTCAGGTTCATTTGTGCTTGTTGGTACGTTACGTTTTTAAAACAAGTCCTGGAAACTCTCAGTCTGACGGGGACGAAGCCCTAAAACGAAAATTGCTCCATAAAATATCACAAGTCAATCTGAAAAGTTGTTACTTTAACCCTTTTTCACTGCTAAGCTAACAGCATTAGCATCTAAAGCTGGTGCTTGACCTCGACCGTCAATAACATCTTCTTCAAATCAATTTGTGACCTCTGGGCTTCCGTAGACGTGGATTATACTGAACAAGCTGTACAGAGACGTTTTATGTTTAGTCTCCAGCTGCTTCAGTTGTTCTACAGCCGTCATGACTTCCCAGAACACAAAGTGATGAACGACATCACTTTGTGTTCTGGGAAGTCATGACGGCTGTTTGTTTTTTCCCTCACATTTTGCCGACTAATCTTGTAATAGATTAATCAAACAATCAGGAGATTATCAGACTGAACATATTTGTTGTTTGCAGCTCTAGTGGAGAACAAACATCCTGCAGATCGCCTCGTGTTGTTGTGTTTCATGTTCAGATTAGTTCTGTAGATGTGAAGGAAAAGCAGATTTATCTCGTAATTCCTGCAGCTCACACTCGTCTCACGTTAATTTATTAGATTGCATCGTGCTGGAAGGTGTCTCTGATATACAGGTAGTGTACAACACACCTGTGAGTGTTGTAAGCACACCTTCTGACTCCGTGTCACTACAAAGTCATCGTGATGACCGGCTGCGTCGGCCTCCACCCGCCCTGAGCTTCTTCTTCATGTGTTGGACTGAGTTTGGTGGGTTTTAACCTGAGGCAGGCGCGGGAGGATGAGGTGGAGGAACAGGTGAAGGAGGAGGAGGGGTTGTTTGTTTAGTCTCCAGGCTCTGAGTGAAGGTCTGACCTCCCTAATTACCCGCTGTGTGTGTGTGTGTGCGCGCGCCTCTGGGACTCTCAGTTTGACGACCTCAAAGGTCAATCAGCTGTGAGAAAGCTGCGACCTCCAACAACCCCCTGTTGGGCTTCTGTGTGTGTGTGTGTGTGTGTGTGTGTGTGTGTGTGTGTGTGTGTGTGTTCAGGTACGTGCTCACGTTTCCGTCCTGCTTCTTGTCATCTACCTCATCACTTCATGGTCTCGATTCACCCGGACTCGTCCAGTTCAGAGACCAGCGAGCCAGGGTTTTACTATTTATTAATTCTTATTATTTATCATATTAACAGAAAGACAAATTAGCAGTGTACTGCGATGAGCTGGCGACTCATTCAGGGTGAACCCTGGCCTACGCCCATAGAATGAAACTGGATTTGGCCCCAGTAAGCCCTGCAACCCCTTAGGGGGGAAAAGCGGCAACATCCCGCAACCCTCACGGATAAGCGGAAAAGAAAACGGAACGGAACGGAACAAATTAGCAGTAAGTACTTCAACGCAAATGAACATTTGAATAGGACAGATAAAGACAAATATACATAAGTAAAATGTCTGTGCTGGACAATTTAGGACGTTCTGTGTCAGTAAACAGGAAGTGATGCTATAAAGTAACACTGTGTGATTGTAAACAGGGCACAGTGTAATGTATGTAACGTGTATATAATGTATAACGTATAAAACATAAAACGCATATAATGTATAAAACATCTAAAACGTAAAACGTATGTAACATGTATAACTTATAAAACGTATATAACGTATAAAACGTAAAACTCATATAACATATATATATAATGTATTAAACGTGTATAACGTATAGAACATATATAACATTTAAAACGCGTATAACATAAACTTGTACAACTTATATAACATATAAAACATATATAATACTTAAAACATATAACGTATAAAACATATAAAACATATGAAACGTATATAACGTATAAAACGTATAAAATCTATATAACGTATATAGCGTATAAAAGGTATACAACGTATAAAACATATAAAACGTATATAACATGTAAAAAG
>NC_044196.1:8544862-8654862 GCF_900880675.1 Sparus aurata | reverse complement strand
GTCTGCAGGACTGGCTTCACATCTTCCAGGTCAGCATACTAAACCCCTCCCCAAAACACAAACGATCCAATCATAGCTTTGTATTCAAGACTGTGTAGTAGTTAACATTGCTAGCTAACTAGCTTACGACCCACAGCAGAGAAGCACAAACTACATGGACTACATTAATGATGGCCGACTGGATTTACATCTCTGAGTGAACTGTTCCTTTAAGATGCTATCAGAGGAAGCTAACGTTAGCGAGTGTGTTCGGCTCTCTGCTGGATGTGTGGAGGTATTTGTCCGTGTCAGACCTTCTCTCTTTAAAACTGAAGCGTTATGTTTAAAAATAGAACAATTAAAGCACAAACATGGACTCATGTGCCGCCATTTTGTGCCAAAATAAAACACGAGGTGGAACACAGGAGGCCAAACGCATATTTGCACACATAAACTTGTAACACTTCCCGACATGAAACAAACACACACCCATTTATATTATGAAACACACACACACACACACACACACAGCTGCAGATGTGCTGCATGTCGGCGTGTTTGTGATCTCTTCCACTTCCTGCACGTAAACACAGAGCATTAGAGGAGCGATGCCTCCGAGCTGCACTTACGTAACTTAAAGCACATGCACACACACATATACACACACACACGCGCACACAGACACACAGACACACACACACACACATTGAAATGAAACACATGGCTCTCGTTTCTTTTCTAGCCGCGGTAAATAATTAAAACCGTTTCACAAGAAAACATGAAATAAATGAATAAAACTCGTCCTTCACTTCCTGTCTTCTCCCTCAGACGTGGAGCGGTCCTGAGAGGCTATTGGCTCTGGACGAGTTGATTGACAGGTGCGAGACCAGCCAGGTGAAGCACATGATGCAGGTGATCGAGCCGCAGTTCCAGAGAGACTTCATCTCCCTGCTGCCCAAAGAGGTGCGGTGAAACACAACACATGTGTCCAGATGTGAAGTCAGTGTGTCCGCCTGAGAGGAGTGTTTAACCTGTGTGTGTGTTCATGTGTGTGTCCGTGTGTGTGTGTGTGCAGCTGGCTCTGTACGTGCTCACCTTCCTGGCTCCCAGAGACCTGCTGCAGGCGGCTCAGACCTGCAGGTACTGGAGGATCCTGGCTGAAGACAACCTGCTGTGGAGGGAGAAGTGCCGCGAGGAAGGTAAACACACCTCTTTACCCCTTCCTCTGGTCATTTTTATCTCACTCATCCTCCTTGTTGACCTCCTTAAATCGTCTCTCAATCCTTTATGACTTCCTGTCCGTGGTTCCAACTGAATTTTGATAACAGATAACAGTATTTTTGCACATTTGGTGGACAAACAAGCAGGTTATTTATACACCTTGTAGTGTAGAGACAGCTGTGACAGAATATTTAGTCCATAATTCAACATTTAAAATGAAATGAGAGTTGTTATTTTATGTTTATTTTAATAAATACATATAGTGTTGTTGGTGGCTGGTCAACACAGTCTCAGATTGTTTCACTGGGTGGAGTTCTGTTGGGATTCATCTCAGTGTAGTTGTGTGTTTATGTAATGTGTCGTACATTCCTGCTCATGGAGATGAAGTTTGTAGGAAGGTGTTAGCTGAGACGAGAACGTGTTGAGGGACGGATTGATCTACGCTGTAGCTGCAGGACGCTGAATGTGGGACTGAGTCAGAATAATAATTATTTAGTTATTAGTAGAACCAGTTAACAGTTGGATTTGGTGTTTTTAATGGTGTTTGTTGTAAATGATGTGAGTTTTATAAGCAGGCGTGATAAAACATCATGTCGTCCTCCCTCCTCTTCACTCTCTCTGCCCTCTGTTGTGTTGGAGCGTTTGAGAAGCTCTGTTGTATGTGCTGTTGTGGTTCTGGTTAGGGTGGTTCTGGTTCTGGTTCTGGTGGTGTTGGTTAGTAACACTGCAGGTGTTTTATCAAGCGTCTTCACAGGGAAATATGAAAAGCAGAATACAAAACAGAGGCAGCAGCTCAGTGGATGTGTAGAGCTTTCTAACCCGAGTGTAACATGCAAATACAGCCACACACACACACACACACACACACACACACACACACACACACACACACAGTCAGTCAGTCACTCCTCCTTCATTCAGCGCAATGCAGTGGCTCTGTGTGTATGTGTGTGTGTGTGTGTGTGTGTGTGTGTGTGTGTGTGTCTCTGGGCGTCCTGCCAGTCAGCCGAGATTCACAGCCGGCACTCAGCAGCCATACCAATGAGCCGGCCTCGCGTTAGCTCCACGCCACAGCCATACTAATGAAGCCGGCGCTAACTGCAGCGCACCGGCTTCATTAATGAGGCTGATCTGTATTTGTGCGACGCCCCCGTCGTACCAGCGGGAGCGGTGTCGGCGTTAACTGGCACTCAGTGAGAATATGAATGCAGCTCACCTGTATAACAGACTGCCAGCTACATATTAATGAAGCTAGCAGCGCTACAGTAGCTTTGATGAGCCTCATTATGATGAACTGTAGCTCCTGCTAGCTGTTATCTAAACAATTCAGCTGATGTTAGCTTACTCTAGTGTAGCTGTGTTAGCTTATGCCATGAGTTCTGTTGGCTTGAGGTAAAACACCTTTAACTTCCGCCAGTTTACCTCGTTAACGTTATCATAGTCAGTTTAATGTCTTTGGTTGCAGCTAGCTTAGCTGAAGATGATTTATATGAAGCTACCACAGCTTACACTAAATTAAAGTGTTAGCATATGCTACTGACAAACGATAGTAGCTAATGTTTAGCTTTCACCACATTAATTAAACTGTAAGACCCCAAAGCTCATGTTGAATGTAAAATGGTCAGTTTTGTAGCGTAGCTGCTAGCCTATCTTACTGTGATTTTTATGAGTCTAAAGCTGCAAATGTTAGCTTACACAGCAATTTAGCTTTATAAATAGCTTTTCAAATTAGCTCATACCAGTTTTTGAGTCCAGTCTAAGACCCTGAAGCTAATGTTACCTATTAACTGGTCCGTTTAGTAGCCTAGCTGCAGATGCTACTAGCGTCTTCGATCATGATTTCTATGAAATATCGCTAACAGGCTACTTTTAGCCTAAACCAACTGAAAACCCAGCAGCTAATGTTAGCATGAGGCTGTGGTTGTTAGAATAGCTGCGGTTGCTGTTAGCTCGTCTGCTAGTGATCTAACACAAACAGCTTATTACCGACTGATTGATAATCATTGCAGCTGTTTTACCTGACACGTCCCTCTTCTCCTCTCCAGGTGTGTCAGAGTCTGCGTCGTCTCGTCGCAGGAAGTGTGCGCGGCCCGGTGTGGCAGTCAGTCCGTGGAAGTCAGCCTACATCAGACAACATCGTATAGAGAACAACTGGAGGAAGGGCGACACACGAGAACCTCTGGTACGCCTCACACACACATACACACACACACACACACACACACACACACACACACACACACACACAGTGTTTGATATGTAAACATGGAGTTCTGTCACTAAGTCCGTCTGTCCGTTTCTCTGCAGGTGCTGAAAGGTCACGACGATCATGTGATCACGTGTCTTCAGTTCAGCGGCGACCTGATCGTCAGCGGCTCCGACGACAACACGCTCAAAGTCTGGTCGGCCATAACTGGAAAGGTAGGACGCTCTGTGTGTGTGTGTGTGTGTGTGTGTTCGTCACTGTGTGTGACATTGCATATTTTGTCGTGTGTCCTTCAGCATTTCGTCAAGCAGCGTTCTTATTTTCAAACCTGTGAAAACGTTTCTACAGGCTTTTATTTTGTACACAAGCAGTGCTTTTATTTTGTAGTAGCTCCAGGTTTACCCTTGTTATTAGCCTTTATTACCTTAAATAGCGTTATGTGGTTGGCAAAACGTAAATATCTGTGTATCGTTGAGTCAGTGATGTTAAAGAGTTCCTGCTACGATAGCATTTAGTGTGGTTTGCTAGCATCGCTCCAGCCACAATACAAAAGTCCCTTAAGAAAACTGCTACTTTAACGATCTTTGAATATGAATATTTACCATGAATTAAAACTAGCTGCGTGGCTAACAGAGCTTACTAGCTAAAGGCAGCTACAGTTAGCAGCAGTTAGCGGTTACTCCTTTGACATGCTGCTGTTTGGAGAGACCCTGAACTCTTGATTTATAATTGTTTTAATTACATTTTTGACTGTTGGTTTAATTTAAAAAGACATTTTAAAGCATCATAGAATGCAGGACTGATGTTTTAAAGCCAGACAATTATCTGTTCATCAGGAGAATGATCAGTGTATTCAGTCGTGGAGATAATGATCAGTGTGACACATATCCGCTCTGCTTCATGACTAAGAACAGAAGAATAGAGGTGTTATGTAGGTCAGCGTGACCTGACAGGATGAAGCTGAGCAGAGACGACTGCAGAGTGCAGAAGAAGAAGAAGAAGAGTCGTGTTGGTCAGGGCGTGTCGTTAAACACCAACGCTGCTCGACACACACGTTCGTCTGTACTCGCCCTTCCTGTCCACACACTCATACTGAAGGAATGTAACCGAGTACATTTACTAAGAGCAGTAACTGAGTACACACTGGATGTAATCTGTTACTTCTCACGTCATCTCAGAGACGCTTTGTTCCTTTTACTACACTTGTGTACGTGAACGTTGAATACAGGACTTCTACTTGTAGTGGAGTATTTGTACTGTTACTTGTAGTAGGAACACACACGCACACACACACCCACACACACACACACACACACACACACACACACACACAAACACACACACACACACACACACACACACACACACACACACACACACAAACCGACTCAGCAGCTCGATCTGGTTTCGGTTGAACATTCTTTGAGCGGACACACCTGCTCTCTCTCCTCCGTCTGGACCTGCCCTTTACAGAGAGAGTGTGTGTGTGTGTGTGTGGTTTACTCTCTGCGCACACACACACACACACACACACACACTCTCTCTGTAGCCTGCAGGGATGACGAGGCGTGTGTTTCCGCTCACGCCGGTTGAATTTGAATTATCTTTATTAAGCAGGATGTGATGATCGTTCAGCAGAATCTCCCCGCTTCTGTCTCGGCAACAGTTGCCAAGGCAAAGTTTTCCTCTGTTGCTACGGCAACCAGCACTACAACACCTTCAAGGTGAAACTGTGTTTTCACTGCGTGTGTGTGTGTCCTTCAAGGGGAGCTGTGGAAGTGGAACAAATATTGACTCACACACTTTTATGTACACATAATACAGTACACACACACACACACACACACACACACTCTCACACACACACACACACACGGTCATGTTTCAGCTGTGACGTGATCGTATACGCAGGTACACACCTTCACCTGGTGGTCAGAGGAGGGTCCTACATTTCCCATCATGCACCTGAACGACATCCTTCTTTGGAAACGTCTGTTTAAACTTCAAGTTTTCATCTCAGACTTTGATAAAAATCTTCTGAGCCCAGATCAAGATCACCTCGATGACATCACTGTGACATCACGAGGTCTCCATAGCGACTGACCTTCACTGACCGTACTAAACGCGTCTCCTCTGTCTTCTTCTTCTTCTGCACCTCAGTGCCTGCGGACGCTGACGGGTCACAGCGGCGGCGTGTGGTGCAGTCAGATGTCGGTCGCCACGGTGATCAGCGGCTCCACCGACCGGACGCTGCGCGTGTGGGACGCCGAGAGCGGCGAGTGCGTGCACACGCTGTACGGACACACGTCCACCGTGCGCTGCATGCATCTCCACGGCAACCGGTAACTCACACAAACACACACACAGATTCATACAGTCATATACATTAATGACACACACACTGCCTGCAGCTTGTCTCCATGGTAACCAGCTTAACATTAATGTATTCAACACAAAGAAAACTTCAAACACACACACAAACACACTAATCACACACACATACATAATAAATTCATGCTAACACTATAAATACACACATAATGAACACACACAGAAAACAAACAACAACAAATTATGAAACTGGGTCAGCGTGAACACACTAATCTAGAACACACACACACACACACACACAAACACACACACACACACACACAAACCTCGGCTTCATGCTAACAACACAAACTCGAGCCGACCTGATTGGTCGACACTGCAGTGATGTCATCCCTCTCCTCCCTCAGGGTGGTGTCGGGCTCTCGGGACACGACGCTGCGTGTGTGGGACGTGTCGACGGGCCGCTGCGAGCACGTGCTGACAGGTCACGTGGCGGCGGTGCGCTGCGTCCAGTACGACGGGCGCCGCGTGGTGTCGGGCGGCTACGACTACATGGTGAAGGTGTGGGACCCCGAGACGGAGGCGTGTCTGCACACACTGCAGGGACACACCAACAGAGTGTACTCGCTGCAGGTACGCACACACACACACACACACGTGTTGACACAAAATGTCCGCCCCAGTGTGTTCCGGTGTCATGAGTTACCTTCTCTGTCTGCAGTTTGACGGTGCGTTCGTGGTCAGCGGCTCGTTGGACACGTCGATCAGAGTCTGGGACGCAGAGACAGGTACTGACCCGACCAGAAAACATGAGTCCAGTGATGTCACTCAGTTTCTTGTTGCATTGTGGGTAATGTAGGCACCTCCTCCTGTAACAATGTTCAAAAACAGATGATCCAGATTGTTACAGCCGAAGCAGAGACGCTTTTTTTACTCAACACATTGTTCCCTTGCAAAAACATGGTGCCTACATTACCCACAATGCATTTAGTGCCTTGGTGACATCACTGCAGGTAATCAGACCTGTAAACACACTTTAATGTGGAAAATTACCTTTAAATGTAGTTTAAATCATCAATTTAAAGATGCAACGTGAACTCTTTTACTTATCACACCAGTTGTCACTGATAGTTTGATTATTTTAAGAACATCAATAATAATATGAAAGATGAAACGTCTCACCTGAAGCTCTCATCTCGTCCAGGTGGGTGTGTCCACACGCTGACCGGCCACCAATCACTGACCAGCGGGATGGAGCTGCGTGACAACATCCTGGTGTCGGGGAACGCCGACTCCACGGTGCGAGTGTGGGACGTCCGGACGGGACAGTGTCTCCACACACTGCAAGGTGAGAGAGAGAGAGTGTGTGTGTGTGTGTGTGTGTGTGTGTGTGTGTGTGTCTGTGTGTGTGTGTGAGAGAAAACAATGAGAGCAGCATGAAGGTGAATGTGTGTGTGTTGTCGACTCAGCACTAAAACACACACACAGGATCGTCTGCAGTGCTCAGGGAGAGAACGAGGGAACAAGAGAGGAGTGGAAAGTGAAGGAAATGAGGGAGGAAGGGAACAAGGAGACTAGGGAGAGGAGAGTAAACCTGACGTAGACAAACAAGCAGGTGTGAAAACTACATTTTGATGATATTTCCTGCTGAGCGAGGAGTTTTTCCTGATGATACTTGTGTGTACTTGTACTTCAGTGAAGGTGTGACTGCAGTATTACTTTGTTTACCTGAGTACAGATATACCTGAGTACAGATTTACCTGAGTACAGATTTACCTGAGTACAGATTTACCTGAGTACAGATTTACCTGAGTACAGTTATACCTGAGTACAGATATACCTGAGTACAGATTTACCTGAGTACAGATTTACCTGAGTACAGATTTACCTGAGTACAGATATACCTGAGTACAGATATACCTGAGTACAGATATACCTGAGTACAGATTTACCTGAGTACAGATTTACCTGAGTACAGATTTACCTGAGTATAGATTTACCTGAGTACAGATTTACCTGAGTACAGATATACCTGAGTACAGATTTACCTGAGTACAGATATACCTGAGTACAGATATACCTGAGTACAGATATACCTGAGTACAGATTTACCTGAGTACAGATTTACCTGAGTACAGATTTACCTGAGTACAGATATACCTGAGTACAGATATACCTGAGTACAGATATACCTGAGTACAGATATACCTGAGTACAGATTTACCTGAGTACAGATATACCTGAGTACAGATTTACCTGAGTACAGATTTACCTGAGTACAGATTTACCTGAGTACAGATATACCTGAGTACAGATTTACCTGAGTACAGATTTACCTGAGTACAGATTTACCTGAGTACAGATATACCTGAGTACAGATATACCTGAGTACAGATATACCTGAGTACAGATTTACCTGAGTACAGATATACCTGAGTACAGATATACCTGAGTACAGATTTACCTGAGTACAGATTTACCTGAGTACTTCGTCCATCGCTGCTGAATAAAGTGGAACATTTAGCAGCTGAACAGCTGGTGGAGACAAAAACGGAGCTAACAGAGTGAATATTGTTAATTTAATGAGTCTGTTGTTGCTCTTTTATCGTTTGTGTTGTTGTTATTTACTCTTGTGGAGCTCTCGCTCTGTGAAAGGTGTCACACTCATTAAACCTGACTCACCTGTAGAAACATGAAGGTGTTAAACTGTCAGCTGTCGGCTCTCAGGACGGTTTCTGGGTCACTTCCTGCCCTCTAGTGGTCATTTAATGCAACTTCAGGTCTCATCAGCTCCACAGACGCAGGATAGTTTGTAACTTCACCGGCAAAGCAAAATCCAAGAAGCAGAAAACAGAATATCTCTGTTGTCGTTGTAATAAGATAAATGTTAAATGTGTTCTTCATACAAACACACTGATAGTAAATATATTAATCCTGATTATAAATGACATCATCTGCGACTCATGAAGGACTTTTTCTCGACTCTCTCTGACATTTTACTGAATAATTCAGCTCTCCTTGAATCAGAAATCATCAGTTTGCAGCTTTAAAAAGTATTTAAAATGTTACTTTTGTGCTCTCAGTGAAGATGTTACAGTTCAGACGAGCAGGGAGACACGTTAGTTTGTGTTCATGTTGATGACGGCGTGACGATGTTTTCCTTCAGGTCCCAACAAGCACCAGTCGGCGGTGACGTGCCTGCAGTTCTGCAGAGGTCTGGTTCTGTCCAGCTCCGACGACGGGACGGTCAAACTGTGGGACCTGAAGACCGGAGCCTGGCTGCGAGACGTGGTGGCGCTGCAGAGCCGAGGATCAGGTGAGGACGAGCGGGCGGGATCTCAGTTTTAGGTCGTTTAGTTTGGTTTGAAGTCTCGTAGTCCACAGAACAGTTCTGGAGCTTCACAGTAACACAGAGTTGCAGCGTTCTGCTAAAAGCAGAACGCTGCAACTCTGTTTTACTGTGAAGCTCCAGAACTGTTGGAGACTTAATTTAAAACAGAGAAAACAACCAAATCAAACATAAAGTCGCTCAGCACATCGTCTGAACCACTCACGTCCTCCTCTCCCCACAGGTGGCGTCGTGTGGCGAATCAGAGCGTCCGACACTCGGCTGGTTTGCGCCGCCGGCAGCAGGAACGGGACGGAGGAAACCAAACTGTTGGTTCTGGACTTCGACCTGGACGACAGGAAGAAGGAGACTGACTGAGGAGGAGGAGGAGCGACGACGCCATGAAGAAGATTTGGACGTTTTTTTAAAAAAAAAGAAACTCGACTTTTTTTAGACCAAAGTCACAGCTGGAATCCAGTCAGACGAGACGGTTATGAATGTGACGTCCTGATTGGCCGGCAGACTGACGGACGCATTAAGAGGACGGACGGACAGAAAGGATTTTAAACTTTAAAAACAAACAGTTTGAAACGCCAAAATGACGCAACAATCACGTCGGAAAACAAAACGGCGACACATGAATGTTTTTGACGCTTATCGCCGGGCAGAAAACATGGATGTAAATGGTTTCTATGACAACGGGAGAATGTTTGACTGATGGATGAACGATGGATTTTAAGAGTCGTCGATGATGAACAGTTTGAATGTAACCGGCGCCGATCGAGGGCATTTGACTTTTCACCGCTGCTGAACCAATGAGGAGCGTCGCCGTTTGAACGAACCAATCAGAACACACCAAAATCATCGTGAAGGCCGGAGACACACGGGGCGACTTCCTGAGGCAGCGCGGATATTGTTCTGCTCGTCCACGTCGCCGCTCGATGTTCCTCGTGTGTCTCGGCCGTGATGTAACAGACGAGGTGTTCGAACGCCGCCGCAGGAAAGCGGCTCCTGAACGCATCACGCAGTATAAATCAGTATGCAGCCGCCGCAGCTTCTCATCTGCCAGAGTCACAACTTAACCCTCGCTTTCATTCCCGCTCCACAGCCGCCGCCGCCTCTTAAAGTTTAACGTTTCTGAAGGCTGGGGAGGATTATTGTTAGCTGCTGCTCACCTCTATAAACACTTTACAAGCTCCCTGAACGTTAAATCACTCGCAGATCTGCACGTTTTAACGACCTGTGGTTCAGGAAAACTCCAACTCCAGACCTTTTTTAATACAAGACAGTTTGAAATGTCACAGGAGCGTTTAGATGCTTCAGTTTCAGGATCCTGTCCACTGACTTTGTTTACTGAGACACTGAAATATTAATGTAAAGCAACGTCTGTTTTATTTCCAACTGTGAAAGGTGAAAAAACGCAGCAGTTGATCAGATTTGTAGCTTTAACGAACACTAAATCACTCACAGACTCAACTAGTTTGAATCAGTGATCCTGTGCTTTTAATTTGAAATTTGGTAGTTAGTCCTGCAGTAGATAATTCACTGAAATGAAAATCAAAAAACTGCAAAAATCTGTTAGAGAATGGACCAAATTCACCCTTAAAACCTGATTTTTACATGAATTAGACTCATAAACTCACTTTTATAAAATCACTACTGAATATTTAAATGTTGAAATCAAAATATGAGTGAATTTCTGATATTTTAAGATCATTAAAGGATCATTTCAAGTTTTTCTATTCACAAAAAAATCTGGTTTTAATCTAAAAAAATGGAAACTGTCAACTTGTAATTAACTTTGGCCCCTCTGAGCTTCCATAGACCTGATTAAAAAGTCTCTCCTCATTTTATAAAACATTAAGAAAAACAAAATCATTAATTTTGGCCTCTCTGTGTTTCCATAACAACCTGAACCTCTACACAGTGTTTTCCTCGGCTTATGAAATATTAAAGTAAAAAAAGATCAATAATTTAAAACGACTCCCTTCACCAGATATTAATCCGATACGCTGCGGTTGCCAGGCAACACCTCCAGCCAATGAGCAGAGATTCGGGTGATAGTTTCCCCCGGCAACAACAAGTGGTGTGTGTGTGTGTGTGTGTGTGTGTGTAAGAGGTTGTGACCTTCTGCAGGTGTGAGGCTGCGGAGAGGCGGCGCTGTCCTCGTGATGTCATCGTGTAACATACTGTAAATACAAGAAGAGGATGTAAATATTCAGCTTTTTATATAAAAGAACAAAACATATTGTGGAGGGTGGGAAGAGACGAGGACAGAGGGACGAACACGGATCAATAAAGATGAGTTTTATAAAGCGCTGAGTTGCTCGACTCGTTTGTTCTCTGCTGATCTCGACATATTTCAAACTTTAATCTGTTTTTTTAATTCTAAACATTTTAATTATAACAGTTTCTTTCAGGTTGCGTCACATGTGGACAGACAGCCGACTGAGTGAAGAGCAGAACATCAGTTTACTGTAGGAAGAGCAGAAATGCTAACAACAGGATGCTAACGTCAGGATGCTAACAGGAAGTAGGAACCACCGGACAAACTCCAGAGACCCGGGGACGAATTAAAGCGTGACACCACCAATTCTCCTCATTGAAGTGTGTTTACAGCAGCATGTGTAAAAAGTATAAAGCCTTTATTTACTTCTAGTGATGTCACTCAGTGGCTCAGCTGCATTGTGGGTAATGTAGGCACCAGGTTATGAGAAGCAGTCCGCTGATCACTGCAGTCCTATAACAATGTCGCACAGTTAGCATGCTAATATTTGCTAATTAACCCAAGAAAAACGCTAATTTGATTTCTTGCGTTTTTATAAATTAAGCCATGACAAACTTTCTGCTCACAAATGCAAAAAAAAAATTTAAATATTCAATATATTATGATCATATCAAGTATTTGTTAGTTTTTATATTTTGTATAAGAATTTTGTAGTATTTTGTTTACATGACATTTAAGCACTTTGTTCTTATATAAACTTAAGTTAATTAGTAAACATATCTGATAGTTTAATGTAATTTAATTCAGTTTTGAGTGATGAATATTGATGAGATTATGAAAGTGATCTGCTGTTATTAGTTAATTAACGTGTTATTTCACAGGTTTGTAATTTTCTAATCATTTTCCTGGAAAGGATTTTGTAATCTAGTACTGATTAATTTCCAGATAAGAGGCAGTTGTTTTTAATTAGCACACAATAATTAACTAATTCAGAGTAACTGTGAGTTTGACCTCGAGTGTTTTCAGTCAGAGCTGCTGAACATGAAGAACAAAGGTCACAGTGAGAGTTTATGTATGATGATGAAGAGTAGAGATCTGCAGTAATGAGCCTCTGAGCAAGGCACCGAACCAAACACACACACGCACACACACACACCTTTATGTATTGTTGTATTAGAGACAGAACTCCTTCATCCTCCTCACTTCCTGTCGTTCTCTCAGTCTGTCTCAGCGCCGCAGATCAGCTCATTGTTTGAGTTTCAGTGTGTGAGGATGGGAGAGGAAGATGAAGATGAGGAGGAAGAGGAGGAGGGCTCACTGATAAAAATGAATAAAACCAATGTGCAGAGAGGAGGAACAGAAGCTCGTGTTTGATTATTCAGTTTACATTTTTCTTCGACTTGACATATCCTGAGTGTGTGTGTGTGTGTGTGTGTGTGTGTGTGGCCCTGAGGGGATGTACTGTACCACTATTGTGCTGTCAACAAGCTGCAAAGCCTCATGGGTAACAGGTGAGAGATGATTTCAGAGCGCGCACACACACACTTTGCTGCAGGCTCAACATACATAATCAATCAACTCTCACTGTGGACCAGATATAAATATAGGTGAAACACACACGACCACCATGCCAGACAAATGAATATGAATATATATATGTGTGTGTGTGTGTGTGTGTGTGTGTGTGTGTGTGTGTGTGTATCATTAAAACACCTAATAAAATGGAGGCGAGGCACTCAGTCTTAGGAGTCGACAATAAAACACAATCAAAACATCTGGCTGGGACTCATTACTGTGTGTGTGTGTGTGTGTGTGTGTGTGTGTCTGTGTGTGTGTATTGGTAAATCATTGATATTAACACCATCAGGTTCTTTCCGGAGTTTCCTTCATGCAAGGACACCTTGACAAAACCTTTTCTCCGATCTGTTGGTAAGAGTCGCTTTATAAAGTCGAACTTTAATGTTAAATATATCTACAGATAAACATATCAACTCTTTAAACAATGTGCAGGTTACTTTGTGGACTTTAAAACATAACGTGGTGGAAATGAGTCGGCAAAAAACACTTTCGCTTAATTTAACCTTCTGTTGTTCTGAGCATAAGTGGTGGCCATTTTGTAGTTTTAGCAGAGTGAAGGGAAACATTTTGAGGCGTTAAGCGGTTGTTTTGGTGCTTTTGAAGAGACATTTTCTACCTGCGCAACAAACATTGCAAGTGAAAGCAACAGGTGTGACTTTTATTACAGTTTATTCTCTAGTTGGGAGGTGAAGATGAAACTTATATGTTGTTCTAACTCAGGTATTAAATGTGTCATGGCCTGTATTCCTGTCTCCATCCAAATTCTTAAAAACAAAGTTTTCTGATGAAACAACATAAATCACATACGAATAAAAATCTATTCTTCATTGTATGAGGGAAGATAAAAGTCCTTCAGCCTTTTCCCTTTTTTGTACTAGAACATCTTTCTTCAACACTCTTTCCTGACATTTCTTTTTCCAGATCAAACTGAAATATATTTTATTCATCTCTCTATGTTATCATTATAGCTCAGATTTCCAGTGAATAAAGGGATAAATAGCTCTTGATAGACTTTTCATCTCAGACAGTAAAACCCATATAAATGTGTGTACATTCTGTTCAAACCATCAATCCACGTCTGTAGTGTTTTTTTCTTTAATTAAGGAGTCCAGGGTGCTTCATCCAATGAATATGGTAAGGTGGAGCCAAATGATGGACCATCATTTTGGGATCTTCAGTATTCTGCTTTTCCATCTCACTATGATCGAACTACTACAGCCGTTCAGAGGTAATGTGCACTCAAAACACTCAGTACAGTTACACACTGATGTCTGTAAGTTGGAAAGCAAAAGACACAACTGCTTTTGTCTGACCGTCTGTCCCATTCTGGTGAGACAGATATTTCACAAGTGCCTTCAAGGAATTTCTTCAAATTTGGTACAAATGTCCACTTTAACTCAAGGGTGAGATTTAAAGCAAAGGTCTCCCTAGAGATGTGGACAGGTCTCTGTAAAGATGTAGACAGGTCTCTGTAGAGATGTGGACAGGTCTCTGTAGAGATGTGGACAGGTCTCTGTAAGGATGTGGGCAGGTCTCTGTAGAGATGTGGACAGGTCTCTCTAGAGATGTGGGCAGGTCTCTGTAAGGATGTAGACAGGTCTCTGTAGAGATGTGGACAGGTCTCTGTAGAGATGTGGGCAGGTCTCTGTAAGGATGTAGACAGGTCTCTGTAGAGATGTGGACAGGTCTCTGTAAGGATGTGGACAGGTCTCTGTAGAGATGTGGACAGGTCTCTGTAGAGATGTGGGCAGGTCTCTGTAGAGATGTGGACAGGTCTCTGTAAAGATGTGGGCAGGTCTCTGTAGAGATGTGGACAGGTCTCTGTAGAGATGTGGACAGGTCTCTGTAAAGATGTGGGCAGGTCTCTCTAGAGATGTGGACAGGTCTCTGTAAAGATGTGGACAGGTCTCTGTAGAGATGTGGACAGGTCTCTGTAGAGATGTGGACAGGTCTCTGTAAGGATGTGGGCAGGTCTCTGTAGAGATGTGGACAGGTCTCTGTAGAGATGTGGGCAGGTCTCTGTAGAGATGTGGACAGGTCTCTGTAGAGATGTGGACAGGTCTCTGTAAGGATGTAGACAGGTCTCTGTAGAGATGTGGACAGGTCTCTGTAGAGATGTGGACAGGTCTCTGTAGAGATGTAGACAGGTCTCTGTAAGGATGTGGACAGGTCTCTGTAGAGATGTGGACAGGTCTCTGTAGAGATGTGGGCAGGTCTCTGTAAGGATGTGGGCAGGTCTCTGTAGAGATGTGGACAGGTCTCTGTAAGGATGTGGACAGGTCTCTGTAGAGATGTGGACAGGTCTCTGTAGAGATGTGGGCAGGTCTCTGTAAGGATGTAGACAGGTCTCTGTAGAGATGTGGACAGGTCTCTGTAAGGATGTGGACAGGTCTCTGTAGAGATGTGGACAGGTCTCTGTAGAGATGTGGGCAGGTCTCTGTAGAGATGTGGACAGGTCTCTGTAGAGATGTGGGCAGGTCTCTGTAGAGATGTGGACAGGTCTCTCTAGAGATGTGGACAGGTCTCTGTAAAGATGTGGGCAGGTCTCTGTAGAGATGTGGACAGGTCTCTGTAGAGATGTGGACAGGTCTCTGTAGAGATGTGGACAGGTCTCTGTAAGGATGTGGGCAGGTCTCTGTAGAGATGTGGACAGGTCTCTCTAGAGATGTGGACAGGTCTCTGTAAGGATGTGGGCAGGTCTCTGTAGAGATGTGGACAGGTCTCTGTAAGGATGTGGGCAGGTCTCTGTAGAGATGTGGACAGGTCTCTGTAAGGATGTGGGCAGGTCTCTGTAGAGATGTGGACAGGTCTCTGTAGAGATGTAGACAGGTCTCTGTAGAGATGTGGACAGGTCTCTCTAGAGATGTGGACAGGTCTCTGTAAGGATGTGGACAGGTCTCTGTAGAGATGTGGACAGGTCTCTGTAGAGATGTGGGCAGGTCTCTGTAGAGATGTAGACAGGTCTCTGTAGAGATGTGGACAGGTCTCTGTAAGGATGTAGACAGGTCTCTGTAAGGATGTGGGCAGGTCTCTGTAGAGATGTGGGCAGGTCTCTGTAGAGATGTAGACAGGTCTCTGTAGAGATGTGGGCAGGTCTCTGTAGAGATGTAGACAGGTCTCTGTAGAGATGTGGACAGGTCTCTGTAGAGATGTGGACAGGTCTCTAAGGATGTGGGCAGGTCTCTGTAGAGATGTAGACAGGTCTCTGTAGAGATGTGGACAGGTCTCTGTAGAGATGTAGACAGGTCTCTGTAGAGATGTGGACAGGTCTCTGTAGAAATGTGGACAGGTCTCTGTAAGGATGTGGGCAGGTCTCTGTAGAGATGTGGACAGGTCTCTGTAAGGATGTGGGCAGGTCTCTGTAGAGATGTGGACAGGTCTCTGTAAGGATGTGGGCAGGTCTCTGTAGAGATGTGGACAGGTCTCTGTAGAGATGTAGACAGGTCTCTGTAGAGATGTGGACAGGTCTCTGTAGAGATGTGGACAGGTCTCTCTAGAGATGTGGACAGGTCTCTGTAAGGATGTGGACAGGTCTCTGTAGAGATGTGGACAGGTCTCTGTAAGGATGTGGGCAGGTCTCTGTAGAGATGTGGACAGGTCTCTGTGACAGTCCTGTTCTCTCCCTGGACATGATGTCACATCTTTAAAGGTCCTCCCTGGCTTTTCATGCAGCTTCAATACACTATTTCTTACCTTCATAATTAAAAGTGTCATTTTCATGACATGAGTTTTAACTGTGCTGCTGTCTCTTGTTTGTTCTCGTGTTTTCCTCTCAGTGGCATCAGAGTTGATTTCTTCATATGTTCCAATCGTAGCCCTGGCTGGTGATGATGTCATTCTACCATGTCAGCTTCAACCTGCAGTCAGTGTTAGTTCTGAGACGCTGCTGTGGATCAGACCTGGTTTGGACCTAAAGTACACCTATGTCCACAGAGATGGACAACCAATGTTAATGGGTCAGAACCCATCTTATTACAACCGCACAGCTCTGTTTGTGGATCAGCTGATGAACGGAAACGTCTCCCTGAAACTCTTCAGAGTGAAACTCTCTGATGCAGGACGATACACCTGCATCATTGATTCAAAGAAGATGGAAGCTTCCGTCCAACTCATTGTGGGTAAGTCAGACTCATGAAACACAAAGAAAACAGAAGATGAACTCCAGAATGTAAGGTCAGAGAGTTCCTGCTCGCTCCACCTCCTAACAACTCTGAAGAGAAGCACATGTGACTCGACATGTTTGTGGAGGTTTAGAAATGTTTCTGTCAGCTTCTTCTCTGAACAGTTATTCTTAAATAGACTACCAATTAAATTAGTGACTTAGGCCTATGTTATTTTCCCTCTCTCTGATCATCAGGTGCTGCCTCCACACCTGTTGTTAACATAACAGGGTTTGACAGAGGACCAGTTGTTCTACAGTGTGAGTCTACCGGCTGGTATCCAGAACCTGAGGTGTTCTGGCTGGACGGTGAGGGAAACCTCCTCTCTGCTGGACCTACAGAGACAGTCAGAGGTCCTGATGACCTCTATACTGTCAGCAGCAGAGTGACTGTGGAGAAGAGACACAGCAACAGTTTCACCTGTAGAGTCCAACAGAACAGCACCAACCAGACCAGAGAGACACACATACATGTTCCAGGTAGAGAATCAGTTCTACAGTCATTAAATAAATGTGCTGTCACTGTTCACACAAGATGAGATCTAAAATGTTGTGCTGTTCTGTTTTAATCTTTCAGATGATTTTTTCGTGGTCCCATTGCCAGTTGCTGCTGCTGCTGTTGGTGTTGATGCTGGTGTTGGTGTTGGTGGTGCTGTTGCTCTTGGTGTTGGTGTTGGTGTTGCTATTGCTATTGCTGTTGGTGTTGCTGTTGGTGTTGGTGTTGGTGTTGGTGGTGCTGTTGGTGTTGCTGTTGCTGTTGGTGTTGCAATTGGTGTTGGTGTTGGTGTTGGTGGTGCTGTTCGTGTTGCCATTGCTGTTGGTGTTGCAATTTTTGTTGGTGTTGCTGGTGCTGTTGCTGTTGGTGTTGGTGTTGTTGTTGGTGTTGGTGTTGGTGTTGCTGTTGGTGTTGCTGTTGGTGTTGCTAAAGCTGTTGCTAAAGCTGTTGGTGTTGCTGTTGGTGTTGGTGTTGCTGTTGGTGTTGCTGTTGGTATTGGTGTTGCTGTTGGTATTGATGCTGGTGTTGGTATTGGTGTTGGTGTTGGTGTTGCTGTTGGTGTTGGTGTTGCTGTTGGTGTTGCTGCTGCTGTTGCTGTTGCTGTTGCTGTTAGTGGTGCTGTTGGTGGTGCTGTTGGTGTTGGTGTTGGTGTTGCTGTTGCTGTTGCTGTTGGTGTTGCTGTTGCTGTTGCTGCTGCTGTTGCTGTTGCTGTTGCTGTTGCTGTTAGTGGTGCTGTTGGTGGTGCTGTTGGTGTTTGTGCCGCTGTTGTTGTTGCTGTTGCTGTCGCTGTTGCTGTTAGTGGTGCTGTTGGTGGTGCTATTGGTGTTGGTGTTGCTGTTTGTGTTGTTGTTGGTGGTTTTGTTTGTGTTGCTGTTGCTGTTGCTATTGCTGTTGTTGTTAGTGTTGCTGTTGCTGTTGATGGTGCTGTTTTTGTTGGTATTGCTGTTGCTGTTGGTTTTGCTGTTGCTGTTGGTGTTGCGGCTGCAGTCTTGTTAGTTATCAGACTATATCAGATGGTGATATCCCGTAAGTCACATTTATTTTCTTATTTTATGTCAGGTTACTGCTTTTTATTGGCTGTACTGATTTATAGGGATTAATTCCAATGCACCAATAGATTATATATTGTAAAACATTGTTCAGTGTTTAATATTAAAACAGACTTGTTCACTAGATTTATCAAAAGGTCTGTGGGAGAGACCACAATGTGGTCCTGACAGTGTAGAGCTAATGTAGCTTTATTAGCAGATGCACTGTTCATCCAGGTCACTTTGATATTTCTGTGCAGTTCTCTTACTATAACACATAGTTCTAGTTACGTAAAAGACAAACAAACTGACACTTTCCTGTTTATATGACCACACAGACATCAGGATGCACCAGCAGGATGATGAGAAAAAGGCAGTGGTACTGTTTAAAAGAAATCAGAAGGTCAAGGAGCATGATGTCAGTGAGAGATCATGTGAAGACGATCCCATGTTGAACCTGAAGAAGAAGCAACTGGAGGATCAGGGAGACCAACTGGAAAGTGTGACCGTCCTGTAAGGATGTTGGTGCAGTGCATGATGTTAAAGCACTGCATCATGTAGGTCAAAATGTACTAGCTCATGTACATTTATGATAATGATGTTAAAATGTACTACAGTGTCAGGCTTTCTCTACATTAAGTTTTTCACTGTAGGTTAGTGTTGTGTTTCTTTGTGCACCCTCCTGTATCTGAGCCTGTCCAGGGTCTTTCCCCTTGTAGTTTCTGGGCTTTCCTCCTCAAAAGTGTAGGCGTGTAGTTTGATGATAAAAGAATTCTGCGGAGGCAAGGCTGGGTGGAATGATAGAGCAATCTTTATTGAAACAGAATCTTGAGCCCTGCGTCCGGATCAGAAGCGGCCACTTTCTGATATTCTCAAATCTATGGAGAAACTATGCCAAAGTGCTTCTCCCTCTGCCCCATCAGAACTCCTATCAGCCTTCCACCTTGGGAGACCTACCTCTAAGACCTAAGTGCCACCCCCTCTTTCTTCCTGTAAGGGCCTTTTAGACTCCTTTCTCAAGTACACCCACTTCTTCTGATTGGTCCCTTTGCCAGTTTATCCAATAGACTAAATGAGGAGTTGACCTGTTTTAGGCATCTCCCACCATTTGGCATGCAGGTCAAACTCAGTTAAAGACTTTATCGTCTGTTAATCTTTGACCCCCTCACAGTTGGAAGCCAACCCCTGGACCTTCACTCACACAATGAAAATCAATTAGTCATCATTGAATCTACACTAAGTAGATAAGAATGTGTTGCCCTCCAGATACCTCACCCTCTCTGCTTGTAGCTGCAGCTAATGTTATATAAAGCTGAAAACACTAAGGTTGTATTCAGACCAGGCTGCTGCAATTTACTCATCTACAAGAATATAGAGATGAAACAAATTTGTGCCAGTGAAAAGACTGCAGACAAGAAATGTTGTGAGGTCTCTAAACTGTTTTGTTTTCATGGGTTAAAATTTCAGATTGTTGTTTCCTTGATGTTTCAATAAATGTCACTTTAAAAGCTCGATGGAGAACATTACTGACTGAGAAACAGAAAGCAGACAATCAGTCAACTATTAGTAAAACACTGGAAATGTTTTAAAGACGGAAATTCAGTCTGTCCAACAGGATACTAATGTTTAGCTAACAGCTTACCTGCTCTTACTGTACTTCATCACTGTAGCTTGTGTCAAAAGCATCACGTTGTGATTATTTAGGGCTTTTTCATCAAAATAAATAAATGATCCTAACCTGTTTCATGACTTCCTGTAAACATTCCCATCACTCAGTTTCACTTGTTCCTCTTTTCATTCATGAACAGATGAACACAGTAACACATTCTGGCAGCCATGTTGCTTTGAAACATATTTAATTCAATGTTCAGTAACAAATCCACAACAGGAGACAGTCTGTAGACACAGCAGTTCAGTTTCTGTCTCAAACATAAAGGTCTCTCTCTGTTGGGAACTTGTCACACACCTGTCAGTGGTTAAAACTACTTTTAATGGACGTACGTTGATGTTCTTAAGTTTCCCCCGAGGATCATGGCCGCTGGCTGAGGCAATCTACTGGACCAATTCCAAATCTGTTGTAACGATCAGTCATTTATTACACAATATTTGTAAGTGCACATGAAAATATCAGAGTTCCTGTTTCATAAAATGTTAAAGTAGGAATTTGTCCTCCAACATCACAATATTAAAACTCATACTGTTTGTACTGTTTGTGGTTGAAGTCTCAAATTCCATATCTTTTAATGAGTTAATCATCAATATTGGCAGCTCAATTTGCAATATAAGTCCAGTATTTATTTAGATAAAACACATTTAATAAAACCCTGAAGATAATATAATCATTCAATTGTTGCAAGATCGATCAGCTCTGGAATCAGAATCCCATCTCCTCTGATGCTGCTGGTTTGAGGAGGCTGTTTACTCGTTTACTGTACAGCTGCGCATGATTAAATAGATACGTCACACAGTACAGCTGTTAGCCCCGCCCCCTTTATATTAATCCTCCATGTTGGCCCCGCCCACTACATTCTATCCGTTGGGACAAACTACTAACGTCACGGCACAGGTACGTTCACAGTTAGAGCTGTTAAAGTAGTTTCTCTGGTTTTATCTTGTTGTCGTCACTCAGGTGTTGTGTTCAGGTGTTCAGTTCTCTGTAACTTTGTCTTTATTTAGTTCTGTGCTGTAAAAAGAGGGACAGCCGCAGTCCGCCCTGCTTCCTGGTTCACATCAGTTCTCCACCACAACAGTCTGACTGCAGGTAGGAGCTGCTGTTAAAGTCTCACTGGAGCGGTAAATGTTCACCTGTCAGACTTTAATCCTCTCAAACTGTTGAAACTGTGTGCAGACACTTAAACTTACAACATGTCGGTCACCGGACAGTTGTTGTGTAACGAAGCTTTCCATACTTTCGATTTTCCTCACTGTTGTTGTGAGCTGCTGTCAGTCACCGCAGGACGGGGGCGGAGACACGACAACACCTGAGCTCACCTGAGGACGTGTTGCGGTGCTGTGCCTTAGTGAAGGGAAACTTTATTAACCCGTTTAACTCTGAGAAAACATTTCAGGAAAAACCAGTTCAGACCTGATGGAGGCTCAGTGCTGCTGCACGAGGCCACCAGCCACATAATAATGATAATGATAAGATAATGATACTAATGATGATGATAATAAACTTAAGCAGATGTGTTCAGATATAAGATAATAAACAATTTGAAAAGAAGCTGCTGATGTGTTTAAACATTTTTTATTTTTAATTAACCCTCATGCCCTCTTCGGCCATTTTTGAACATTTTTCTCACCTTTTTAAGACATTATTATTTGGTGATCACTGTTAACCTGGTTTTCCACTAGACAAAGACGTGTTTGTGTGTATTTATTTTTTAAACACTTAACAAACTCTTGTTTTGTTTTGCTTTATTTTCAGGAGACCAAGGTGCTCCATCCTAAGATCCTGCAAGCTGGAGCCAGATGACGGACAGTTCTTCAGGACCTTCTGTGTTTCACTTCTCTTTCGCTTCATGATCCTGATAAAACAATCTCATGGAGGTAACTCCCACTCAGTGATGTTTAGATATAAAACAAACCGATCATTACGAACTGTAGAAAACAGGTGGTGACAGTCGTGTAGTTTAGACATAATGTCTCTTTAATGCGGCTTTATTACATTGTTTCTTACCTTCACAAATGTCATTTTGATGACATGAGTTTTAACTGTGCTGCTGTCTCTCTTCTTTGTTCCTTTGTTTCCTCTCAGTGGCGTCAGAGTTGATTTCTTCAGACCAACCAATCATAGCCCTGGCTGGTGATGATGTCATTCTACCATGTCAGCTTCAACCTGCAGTCAGTCTCAGTTCTGAGACGCTGCTGTGGACCAGACCTGGTTTGGACCTAAAGTACATCCATGTGCACAAAGACGGAAAACCAGTGTTAATGAATCAGAACCGATCCTATTATAACCGCACAGCTCTGTTTGTGGATCAGCTGATGAACGGAAACATCTCCCTGAAACTCTTCAGAGTGAAACTCTCTGATGCAGGACGATACACCTGCATCATTGATTCAAAGAAGATGGAAACTTCCATCCAACTCATTGTGGGTAAGTCAGACTCATGAAACACTGTAATCTGAACAGTTATACTTAAATAGACTACGATTCAAATTAGTGACGTATGTTATTTTCCCTCTCTCCTCTCATCAGGTGCTGTCTCCTCACCCTTCATAGAGGTTGTGACTAATAACAGTGAACATTTAGTTCTACAGTGTGCGTCTACAGGCTGGTATCCAGAACCTGAGGTGTTCTGGCTGGACGGTGAGGGAAACCTCCTCTCTGCTGGACCTACAGAGACAGTCAGAGGTCCTGATGACCTCTATACTGTCAGCAGCAGAGTGACTGTGGAGAAGAGACACAGCAACAGCTTCACCTGTAGAGTCCATCAGAACCACATCAACCGGACCAGAGAGAGCCACATACTTGTTCCAGGTAGTGAATCAGTTCTACATTAACTAATCTTACTGTCACTGTTCACAAAAGATGAGATCTAAAATGTCTGTTGTTCTGTTTTAATCTTTCAGATATCATCGTGGTCCCATTGCCAGTTCCTACTGCTGTTGTCGTTGGTCTTGCAGCTGCAGTAGTTATCTGTGTGATATGCTGTAAGTCACATTTATTTTCTTATTTTATGTCAAACTACTACCAGAGCTTTTTATTGGCTGTACTGATTTACAGGGATTCATTCCAATGCACCAATAGATTATATACGGTAATACATTGTTCAATTTTTAATGTTAAAACAGTCTTTTAACTAGATTTATCAAAAGTTCTATGGGAGACCATTTTTACAATGTAAAGCTAATGTTAGCCCTATTAGCAGGCTAGATACAGATGAGAGAGACATGAACTGACACTTTACTGTTTATATGACCACACAGGTATCAGGAGGCACCAGCAGGATGATGAGGAGGAAAATCCAGGTCAAGTAGTATGATGTCAATGAGAATTCTTGTGAAGACAATCCCAAGTTGAACCTGAAGAAGAAGCAACTGGTGGACCGTACGTCAAAATGTACTACCTTAGTACTAAATGTACTACATGTGCATTTATGATAATGATGTCAAAGTATCGCATCATATTGGTTAAAATGTTAAAGTATTACATCATGTTGGTTAAAATGTACTACATGTGCATTTATGATAATGATGTTAAAGTATTGCATCATGTTAGTTAAAATGTACTACATGTGCATTTATGATAATGATGTTAAAGTATTACATTATGTTGGTTAAAATGTACTACCTCTTGTGCATTTATGGTAATGATGTTAAAGTATGACATTATGTTCGTTAAAATGTACTACATGTGCATTTATGATAATGATGTTAAAGTATTACATTATGTTGGTTAAAATGTACTACCTCTTGTGCATTTATGGTAATGATGTTAAAGTATTACATCATGTTGGTTAAAATGTACTACATGTGCATTTATGATAATGATGTTAAAGTATTACATTATGTTGGTTAAAATGTACTACCTCTTGTGCATTTATGGTAATGATGTTAAAGTATTACATTATGTTAGTTAAAATGTACTACCTCTTGTGCATTTATGGTAATGATGTTAAAGTATTACATTATGTTCGTTAAAATGTACTACATGTGCATTTATGATAATGATGTTAAAGTATTACATTATGTTGGTTAAAATGTACTACCTCTTGTGCATTTATGGTAATGATGTTAAAGTATTACATTATGTTGGTTAAAATGTACTACATGTGCATTTATGATAATGATGTTAAAGTATTACATTATGTTGGTTAAAATGTACTACATGTGCATTTATGATAATGATGTTAAAGTATTGCATCATGTTAGTTAAAATGTACTACCTCTTGTGCATTTATGGGAATGATGTTAAAGTATTACATCATGTTGGTTAAAATGTACTACATGTGCATTTATGGTAATGATGTTAAAGTATTACATTATGTTGGTTAAAATGTACTACATGTGCATTTAAGATGATGATGTTAAAGTATTACATCATTTATGTTAAAATGTACTACATGTGCATTTATGATAATGATGTTAAAGTATTACATCATGTTGGTTAAAATGTACTACCTCATGTGCATTTATGAAAATGGTGTTAAAGTATTGCATCATTTTTGTTAAAATTTACTGTATCATGTACATTTTATGATAATGGTGTTTAAATTTACTACAGTGTCAGACTTTCTCTACAGTTGTCATGTTTGTCATGTGTAGGTTAGAGATGTGTTTCTTTGTGCGCCCTCTTGTCTCTGAGCCTGTCCAGGTTCTTTCCTCTCTCTGCTTGTAGCTGCAGCTTGTGCTTTATAAAGCTGAAAACACTACGGTTGTATTCAGACCAGGCTGCTGCAATTTACTTATCTAAAAAAAATATAGAAATGAAACAAATTTCTGCCAGTGAAAAGACTGCAGACAAGAAATGTTGTGAGGTCTCTGAACTGTTTTGTTTTCATGAGTTAAAATACCAGATAGTTTTTCCCTTGATGTCACTTTAAAAGCTCGATGGAGAACGTTACTGAGAAACAGAAAGCAGACGATCAGTCAACTCACTGATTGGAAAAAACTGGAACTGTTTTAAAGATGGAAAATTCAGTTTATCCAACAGGATACTAATGTTTAGCTAACAGCTTACCTGCTCTTACTGTACTTCATCACTGTAGCTTGTGTCAAAAGCATCGCGTCGTGATTGTAAGAACTTTTTTCATTAAAATGAATAAATGATCCTAACCTGTTTCATGACTTCCTGTAAACATTCCACTCCCTCAGTTTCACCTGTTCCTCTTTTCATTCATGAACACTTTAACACAGTAACACATTCTGGCAGCCATGTTGCTTTGAAATATATTTAATTCAATGTTCAGTAACAAATCCCCAACAGGAGACAGTCTGTAGACACAGCAGTTCAGTTTCTGTCTCAAACTAAAAGGTCTCTCTCTGTTGGGAACCTGTCACACACCTGTCAGTGGTTAAAACAACTTTTAATGGACGTACGTTGATGTTTTGAAGTTTCCCCGAGGATCATGGCCGCTGGCTGAAGCAATCTAGTGGACCAATTCCAAATCTGTTGTAACGATCAGTCATTTGTTACACAATATTTGTAAGTGCACATGAAAATATCAGAGTTCCTGTTTCATAAAATGTTAAAGTAGGAATTTGTCCTCCAACATCACAATATTAAAACTCATACTGTTTGTACTGTTTGTGGTTGACGTCTCATATTCCATATCTGTAAATGAGTAAATCATCAATATTGGCAGCTCATTTTAAATATAAGTCCAGTATTTAGTTAAAAACAAAAAACACATTTAACAAAACCCTACAGATTATATAATCATTCAACTGTTGCAAGATCAATCAGCTCTGGAATCAGAATCCCATCTCCTCTGTAGCTCCAGGTCCAGGAGAATGTGAAACTCATTTACTGTACAGCTGCGCATGATTAAATATACGTCACACAGTACAGCTGTTAGTCCCGCCCCCTTCATATTACCCTCCATGTTGGCCCCGCCCCCTCCCCATTTTACCCGTTGGGACGAACTACTAACATCACAAAACACGGTACGTTCACAGTTAGAGCTGTTAAAGTAGTTTATCTGGTCTTATCTTGTTGTCGTCACACAGGTGTTGTGTTCAGGTGTTCAGTCCTCTGTAACTTAGTTTTTATTTAGTTCTGTGCTGTATAAAGAGGGACAGCCACAGTCCGCCCTGCTTCCTGGTTCATGTCAGTTCTCCACCACAACAGTCTGACTGCAGGTAGGAGCTGCTGTTAAAGTCTCACTGGAGCGGTAAATGTTCACCTGTCAGACTTTAATCCTCTCTAACTGTTCAAACTGTGTGCTGACACTTAAACTTACAACATGTCGGTCACCGGACAGTTGTTGTGTAACGAGCAGGCCAAACTTTCGATTTTCCTCACTGTTGTTGTGAGCTGCTGTCAGTCACCGCAGGACGGGGGCGGAGACACGACAACACCTGAGCTCACCTGAGGACGTGTTGCGGCGCTGTGCGCTAGTGAGAGAAACTTTATTAACCTGTTTAACACTGAGGAAACATTTCAGGAAAAACAGGTTCAGACCTGTTGGAGGCTCAGTGCTGCTGCACGAGGCCACCGGCCACATAATAATAAGATAATGATAAAGTAATAATACTAATGATGATGATAATAAACTTAAGCAGAAGTGTTCAAATATAAAATAATAAACAATTTGAAAAGAAGCAGCTGATATGTTAAAACATTTTTTATTTTTAATTAACCCTCATGCCCTCTTCGGCCATTTTTGAACATTTTTCTCACCTTTTTAAGAAATAATTATTTGGTGATCACTGTTAACCTGGTTTTCCACTAGACAAAGATGTGTTTGTGTGTATTTATTTTTTAAACACTTGACAAACTCTTGTGTTTTTTGTTTTGTTTTCAGGAGTCAAGGTTGCTCCATCCTAAGATCCTGCAAGCTGGAGCCAGATGATGAATGGTCCTTCATTTTTCTTTCTCGCCATGATCCTGATAAAACAATCTCATGGAGGTAACTCTCGCTCAGTGATGTTCAGATATAAAACAAATTGGTCATTACAAACAGTAGTAAACAGGTGGTGACAGTCCTGTAGTTTAGACATGATGTCTCTTTTAATGCAGTTTTATCACATGTTTCTTACCTTCACAAATGTCATTCTGATGACATGAGTTTTAACTGTGCTGCTGCTCTTTTTTGTTCTTTTGTTTCCTCTCAGTGTCATCAGAGTTGACCTCTTCACACCAACCAATCGTAGCCCTGGCTGGTGATGATGTAATTTTACCATGTCAGCTTCAACCTGCAGTCAGTGTCAGTTCTGAGACGCTGCTGTGGACCAGACCTGGTTTGGACCTAAAGTACATCCATGTCCACAGAGCTGGACGACCAATGTTAATGAATCAGAACCGGTCCTATTATAACCGCACAGCTCTGTTTGTAGATCAGCTGATGAATGGGAACGTCTCCCTGAAACTCTTCAGAGTGAAACTCTCTGATGCAGGACGATACACCTGCATCATTGATTCAAAGAAGATGGAAGCTTCCGTCCAACTCATTGTGGGTAAGTCAGACTCATGAAACACAAAGAAAACAGAAGATGAACTCCAGAATGTAAAGTCAGAGAGTTCCTGCTCGCTCCACCTCCTAGCAAATCTGAAGCAGAGCACATGTGACTCAACATTTTTGTGGAGGTTTAGAGATGTTTTTGTCAGCTTCTTCTCTGAACAGTTACTCTTAAATAGACTACGATTCAAATTAGTGACGTATGTTATTTTCCCTCTCTCTGATCATCAGGTGCTGCCTCCTCACCTATTGTTAACATAACAGGGTTTGACAGAAGACCAGTTGTTCTACAGTGTGAGTCTACAGGCTGGTATCCAGAACCTGAGGTGTTCTGGCTGGACGGTGAGGGAAACCTCCTCTCTGCTGGACCTACAGAGACAGTCAGAGGTCCTGATGACCTCTATACGGTCAGCAGCAGAGTGACTGTGGAGAAGAGACACAGCAACAGCTTCACCTGTAGAGTCCAACAGAACCACATCAACCGGACCAGAGAGGCACACATACATGTTCCAGGTAGTAACTCAGTTCTACATGAACTAATCATACTGTCACTGTTCACAAAAGATGAGCTCTAAAATGATTTGCTGTTCTGTTTTAATCTTTCAGCTTTTTCCGTCGTGGTCCCATTGCCAGCTGCCGTTACTGTTGGTGTTGGTCTTGCAGCTGCAGTAGTTATCAGACTATGTGTGCTAATCTGTAAGTCATATTTTTTTTCTACCTACTACCTCTACCTACCTCTAACTACTACCAGAGCTTTTTATTTTATATTTTTAATATTAAAACAGTCTTTTAACTAGATTTATCAAAAGGTCTGTGGGAGACCATTTTTACAATGTAAAGCTAATGTTAGCTCTATTAGCAGGCTAGATACAGATGAGAGAGACACATGAACTGACACTTTACTGTTTATATGACCACACAGGTATCAGGAGGCACCAGCAGGAAGATGATGAGGAAAATCCAGGTCAAGTAGTATGATGTCAATGAGAATTCATGTGAAGACAATCCCAAGTTGAACCTGAAGAAGAAGCAACTGGTGGACCGTACGTCAAAATGTACTACCTTAGTACTAAATATACTACATGTGCATTTATGATAATGATGTCAAAGTATTGCATCATATTGGTTAAAATGTACTACATGTGCATTTATGATGATGATGTTGAAGTATTGCATCATGTTGGTTAAAATGTACTACATGTGCATTTAAGATAATGATGTTAAAGTATTGCATCATATTGGTTAAAATGTACTACATGTGCATTTATGATAATGATGTTAAAGTATTACATCATTTATGTTAAAATGTACTACATGTGCATTTAAGATAATGATGTTAAAGTATTGCATCATGTTAGTTAAAATGTACTACATGTGCATTTATGATAATGATGTTAAAGTATTACATCATTTATGTTAAAATGTACTACATGTGCATTTATGATAATGATGTTAAAGTATTGCATCATATTGGTTAAAATGTACTACATGTGCATTTATGATAATGATGTTAAAGTATTGCATCATGTTAGTTAAAATGTACTACCTCATGTGCATTCATGTTAATGATGTTAAAGTATTACATCATGTATGTTAAAATGTACTACCTCTTGTGCATTTATGGTAATGATGTTAAAGTATTACATTATGTTGGTTAAAATGTACTACATGTGCATTTATGATAATGATGTTAAAGTATTGCATCATGTTAGTTAAAATGTACTACATGTGGATTTATGATAATGATGTTAAAGTATTGCATCATATTGGTTAGAATGTACTACATGTGCATTTTTGATAATGGTGTTAAAGTATTTCATCATGTTAGTTAAAATGTACTACATGTGCATTTATGATAATGATGTTAAAGTATTGCATCATGTTAGTTAAAATATACTACCTCATGTGCATTTATGTTGATGATGTTAAAGTATTACATCATGTATGTTAAAATGTACTACCTCTTGTGCATTTATGGTAATGATGTTAAAGTATTACATCATGTTGGTTAAAATGTACTACATGTGCATTTATGATAATGATGTTAAAGTATTGCATCATGTTAGTTAAAATGTACTACATGTGGATTTATGATGATGATGTTAAAGTATTGCATCATATTGGTTAGAATGTACTACATGTGCATTTTTGATAATGGTGTTAAAGTATTGCATCATGTTAGTTAAAATGTACTACCTCATGTGCATTTATGTTAATGATGTTAAAGTATTACATCATTTATGTTAAAATGTACTACCTCTTGTACATTTATGGTAATGATGTTAAAGTATTACATCATGTTGGTTAAAATGTACTACATGCGCATTTATGATAATGATGTTAAAGTATCGCATCATGTTAGTTAAAATGTACTACATGTGCATTTAAGATAATGATGTTAAAGTATTACATCATGTTGGTTAAAATGTACTACATGTGCATTTAAGATAATGATGTTAAAGTATTGCATCATATTTGTTAAAATGTACTACATGTGCAATTTTGATAATGATGTTAAAGTATTGCATCATATTGGTTAAAATGTACTACATGTACATTTATGATTATGATGTTAAAGTATTTCATTATTTATGTTAAAATGTACTACATGTGCATTTATGATAATGATGTTAAAGTATTACATCATGTTGGTTAAAATGAACTACATGTGCATTTATGATAATGATGTTAAAATATTGCATCATATTGGTTTAAATGTACTACGTGTGCATTTATGATGATGGTGTTAAAGTATGACATCATTTATGTAAAAATGTACTACCTCATGTGCATTTATGATAATGGTGTTAAAGTATCGCATCATTTTTGTTAAAACGTACTGTATCATGTACATTTTATGATTATGGTGTTTAAATTTACTACAGTGTCAGACTTTCTCTACAGTTGTCATGTTTGTCATGTGTAGGTTAGTGATGTGTTTCTTTACATCATGTTGGTTAAAATGTACTACATGTGCGTTTATGATATTGATGTTAAAGTATTGCATCATGCTGGTTAAAATGTACTACATGTGCATTTATGATAATGATGTTAAAGTATTACATTATGTTGGTTAATATGTACTACATGTGCATTTAAGATAATGATGTTAAAGAATTACATCATGTATGTTAAAATGTACTACATGTGCATTTATGATAATGATGTTAAAGTATTACATCATGTATGTTAAAATGTATTACATGTGCATTTATGATAATGATGTTAAAGTATTACATCATGTATGTTAAAATGTACTACATGTGCATTTATGATAATGATGTTAAAGTATTACATTATGTTGGTTAAAATGTACTACATGTGCATTTAAGATAATGATGTTAAAGTATTGCATCATATTGGTTAAAATGTACTACATGTGCATTTATGATAATGATGTTAAAGTATTACAGCATGTTGGTTGAAATGTACTACCTCATGTGCATTTTTGACAATGATGTTAAAGTATTGCATCATATTGGTTAAAATGTACTACATGTGCATTTATGATAATGATGTTAAAGTATGACATCATTTATGTAAAAATGTACTACCTCATGTGCATTTATGATAATGGTGTTAAAGTATCGCATCATTTTTGTTAAAACGTACTGTATCATGTACATTTTATGATTATGGTGTTTAAATTTACTACAGTGTCAGACTTTCTCTACAGTTGTCATGTTTGTCATGTGTAGGTTAGTGATGTGTTTCTTTGTGCGCCCTCTTGTCTCTGAGCCCGTCCAGAGTCTTTCCACTCTGTGCTTGTAGGTGCAGCTAATGTTTTATAAAGCTGAAAACACTAAGGTTGTATTCGGACCAGGCAGCTGAAATTTACTCATCTAAGAAAAATATATAAATGATACAAATTTGTGCTAGTGAAAAGACTGCAGACAAGAAATGTTTTGAGGTCTCTGAACTGTTTTGTTTTCATGAGTTAAAATATCAGATTGTTGTTTTCTTGATGTAACAATAAAAGTCACTTTAAAAGCTTGATCGAGAACATTACTGTTTCAGTCTGTCAACATTACAATAACAGCCTGTTTAGCTAACAGCTTACCTGCTCATACTGTACTTCATCATTGTAGCTTGTGCCGCTTCCTGTAAACATTCCCATCACTCAGTTACAACTATTCCTGTTTTCATTCATGAGTTCATTAACACAGTAACACATTCTGGCAGCCATGTTGCTTTGAAACATATTTAACTCAGTGTTCAGTAACAAATTCACAACAGTCTGTAGGCACAGCAGTTCAGGTTCTGAATGGTAAGCTTCTGTCTTAAACAAAAAGGTTAGGAACTTCTCTATAATGTTGTTAAAGTAGTAATTTGTCCTCCGACATCACAATAATAAAGCTCATACTGTTTGTACTGTTTGGGGTTTAAGTCTCATATTCCATATATTTTAATGAGTTAAGCATCAATATTGGCAGCTCAGTTTGAATATAAGTCCAGTATTTACTTAAATAAAACTCATTATCAAAACCTTACTGATTATATAATCATTCGATTGTTGCAAGATCGACCAGCTCTGGAATAACAATCCCAGCTCCACTGGTGCTGTTGGTCTGAGGAAGCTGTTTACTCATTTACTGTACAGCTGCACATGATTAAATAGATCCCTAGCCACACGGTACAGCTGTTAGCCCCGCCCCCTTTATACTACCCTCCATGCTGGCCACACCCCCTTTATTTTACCCGTTGGGACGAACTACAAACATCACGACACTCGGTACGTTCACAGTTAGAGCTGTTAAAGTAGTTTCTCTGGTTGTATCTTGTTGTCGTCACACAAGTGTTGTGTTCAGGTGTTCAGTTCTCTGTAACTTTGTCTTTATTTAGTTCTCTGCTGTATAAAGAGGCACAGCCGCAGTCCGCCCTGCTTCCTGGTTCACTTCAGTTCTCCACCACAACAGTCTGACTGCAGGTAGGAGCTGCTGTTAAAGTCTCACTGGAGCGGTAAATGTTCACCTGTCAGACTTTAATCCTCTCTAACTGTTCAAACTGTGTGCAGACACTTAAACTTATAACATATCGGTCACCTGACAGTTGTTGTGTAACAAAGTTTTCCATACTTTCGATTTTCCTCACTGTTGTTGTGAGCTGCTGTCAGTCACCGCAAGACGGAGGCGGAGACACGACAACACCTGTGTTCACCTGAGGACGTGTTGCGGTGCTGTGCGCTAGTGAGGGGAAACTTTATTAACCCGCAACTGCGTTTATAACAAGTAAACTGACACAGACAGACAGACAGACAGACGGTCTGCAGGGCGGCTGCACACCTCCGTCATGGTGGCCAGGTGACGTTGGTTCAGTTTAACACTGAGGAAATGTTTCAGTAAAAACCGGTTTAGACCTGATGGAGGATCAGTGCTACTGCACGAGGCCACATACAGGAGTGACGTGATGATGATAATAAATGATTAAAAAATACAGCAGATGTGTTAAAACATTTTTTATTTTTAATTAACCCTCATGCCCTCTTCGGCCATGTTTGTACATTTTTCTCAACATTTTAAAAATTATTATTTGGTGATTAATTAATTAATCTGGTTTTCCACCATACAAAGACAATTGACAAACTCTTGTTTTGTTTTGTTTTTGCTTTATTTTCAGGAGTCCAGGCTGCTCCATCCTAAGATCCTGCAAGCTGGAGCCAGATGCTGGACGGTCCATTTGGACCATCTGTATTTCACTTCTCTTTCTCACCATGATCCTTATAAAACCCTCTCATGGAGGTAACTCCCACTCAGTGATGTTCATTTTCTGATCTGAAACTAAATCCTTTCTGTAAACTTTCCTTTTCATTACTGTAACAACAATGACTTGGTCAGAAGAGGAGATGAAATTCAGTGACGTTAAATATTCACATCAGAACTAATGCATTTTATCAACAACATTACTTCACTATAAAACAAACCGATCATTACAAACAGTAGTAAACAGTGCTGACAGTCCGTTCTCTCCCTGGACATAATGTCTCATATTTAATGGTCTTTCCCTGTTTTTAATGCAGCTGTCATGAATTATTCCTTACCTTTACAATTTAGATGTAGAGTTTTAACTCTGCTGCTGTCTCTTGTTTGTTCTCTTGTTTCCTCTCAGCGTCATCAGAGTTGATTTGTTCTCATCAACCAATCGTAGCCCTGGCTGGTGATGATGTCATTCTACCATGTCAGCTTCAACCTGCAGTCAGTGTCAGTTCTGAGACTACACTGTGGATCAGACCTGGTTTGGACCCAAAGTACATCCATGTGCATGAAGCTGGACGGCAAATGACAATAAATCAAAATCCAGATTTTCGTCAGCGCACAGCTCTGTTTGTGGATCAGCTGATGAACGGAAATGTCTCCCTGAAACTCTTCAGAGTGAAACCCTCCGATGCAGGACGATACACCTGCATCAGGGAGTCAAAGAAGATGGAAGCTTCCGTCCAACTCATTGTGGGTAAGTCATGCTTTTTTTTTTCACTTCAGTTTTTAATGTTTTTGTTCACCTCTTGTAGTCTTAAACGAAATGTCATCTTCTCCATTATGTATATTTCCTCTACTATTGACATCCATTGATCCTGATTAGGTGGTCTACCTTAAACCAATTCCTCGTTATAGCTTTCTTTCTCGCTATCAAATGTATCTTTACCAAATATCTGTCACCAATGTGTATGTGTCCTTCATTCAGGTTACACATGTACAAAGTCTTGCAGTTCATGGGGATATCATATCCCAGTATCTTCTGCAAGACATTGTGTACTATTCACCAAAACCTTGCAATTTTATTACATTGCCAAAAAATATGAGCATGGCCTGCTGCTTCTAATTCACAACATCCTCGCCAACACATGTAATTGGTTTTCGAATATTTGTTTTTGATTTTAGGGGTGATAAAGAATTGTATCAGATTTTTCCAAGAGAATTCCCTCCATGACTCTGAGCTGGTGGATGTTTGATGTGTTTTCCACATCTCTTGCCATTGTTGATCCGTAATGTCTATGCTGAGTTCCAATTCCCATTTTTCTTTCATATAATTGGCTGAATTTTTATTTGCTGCCAATGCTTGGTATAATGCCGATCTAATTCTAAAGGGAGTTCCTGCGTATGATTTGATTAGAAGTTGAGTAACACCCCACACTTCCATGGAGGGGTCCCTTCTGATTTTCTTCTTGTAATAGTCCCTTAGTGGTAAGTCATGTTCACTGCAACGAGCACGAGGATCATGAATTAAACATTTCAGAGAGCAGTGAAGCAAATTTGTATTAGCAGTTATCAGCCGTCATCACACAGAAAAGAAACCAAAGACAAACACTGTGACATGTAAATGTAAAGTTAAACTACAATTGAAAACAGTTATTCTTGTACAGTTTGACTATGATACAAATCAGTGTGTATCAGTCAGAGGTCCTGATGACCTCTATACTGTCAGCAGCAGAGTGACTGTGGAGAAGAGACACAGCAACAGCTTCACCTGTAGAGTCCAACAGAACCACATCAACCAGACCAGAGAGACACTCATACATGTTCCAGGTAGAGAATCAGTTCTGCATGAACTAATCGTACTGTCACTGTTCACAAAAGATGAGATCTAAAATGTCTGTTGTTCTGTTTTAATCTTTCAGATGTTGTCTTCGTGGACCCATTGCCGATTACTGTTGGTGTTGGTGTTGTAGCTGCAGTCTTGTTAGTTATCGGACTGTGTGGGATATCCTGTAAGTCAAATTTATTTTCGTAATTTATTTCAAGTTACTGCTTTTTATTGGCTGTACTGATTTATAGGGATTAATCTAATGCACCAATAGATTATATACAGTATGACAATGTTCATGGTTTGATATCAAAACAGTCTTGTTCACTAGATTTATCAAAAGGTCTGTGGGAAACCATGTTTACAATGTGGTCCTGACAATGTAGAGCTAATGTTGCTTTATTAGCAGGATAGATACAGATGAGAACGACACATGAACTGACACTTTCCTGTTTATACGACCACACAGACATCAGGAGGCACCAGCAGGATGATGAGAAAAAGGCAGCAGTACTGTTGAAAAGAAATCAGAAGGTCAAGGAGCATGATGTCAGTGAGAGATCATGTGAAGACGGTCCCATGTTGAACCTGAAGAAGAAGCAACTGGAGGACCAGGGAGGCCAACTGGAAAGTGTGGTCGTCCTGTAAGGATATTGGTGCAATGCATGATGTTAGGGTACTGCATCGACTGCCTTAAGGATAATGATGTTAAAGAATGACATCATATACATTAAAATGTACTACCTCACGTACATTTATGATAATGATGTTAAAGAATGACATCATATACATTAAAATGTACTACCTCACGTACATTTATGATAATGATGTTAAAGAATGACATCATATATGTCAAAATGTACTACCTCACGTACATTTATGATAATGATGTTAAAGAATGACATCATATACATTCAAATGTACTACCTCACGTACATTTATGATAATGATGTTAAAGAATGACATCATATATGTCAAAATGTACTACCTCACGTACATTTATGATAATGATGTTAAAGAATGACATCATATACGTCAAATTGTACTACCTCACGTACATTTATGATAATGATGTTAAAGAATGACATCATATACATTAAAATGTACTACCTCACGTACATTTATGATAATGATGTTAAAGAATGACATCATATACGTCAAATTGTACTACCTCACGTACATTTATGATAATGATGTTAAAGAATGACATCATATACATTAAATTGTACTACCCTCACGTACATTTATGATAATGATGTTAAAGAATGACATCATATACGTCAAATTGTACTACCTCACGTACATTTATGATAATGATGTTAAAGAATGACATCATATACATTAAATTGTACTACCTCACGTACATTTATGATAATGATGTTACATCATATACCTTAAGGATAATGATGTTAAAGTATTGCATCATGTACGTTTATGATAATGATGTAAAAATGTACTACAGTGTGAGACTTTCTCTACATTAAGTTTGTCATGTGTAGGTCAGTGTTGTTTCTTTGTGCGCCCTCTTGTCTCTGAGCCTGACCAGGGTCTTTCCTCTCTCTGCTTGTAGCTACAGCTAATGTTTTATAAAACTGAAAACACTACGATCGTATTCAGACCAGACTGCTGCAATTTACCCATCTAAAAAAATATAGAAGTGAAACAAATTTGTGCCAGTGAAAAGACTGCAGACGAGAAATGTTGTGAGGTCTCTGAACTGTTTTGTTTTCATGAGTTAAAATATCAGATTGTTGTTTCCCTGATGTAACATTAAAAGCTCGATGGAGAACGTTACTGACTGAGAAACATAATGCAGACAATCAACTCACCAATTTGTAAAAAACTGGAAATGTTTTAAAGATGGAAAATTCAGTTTATCAACATGATACTAATGTTTAGCTAACAGCTTACCTGCTCTTACTGTACGTCATCACTGTAGCTCGTGTCATCTGCATCGCATTGTGATTATTTAGAGCTTTTTCCATAAAAAAAATAAATGATCCTAACCTGTTTCATGACTTCCTGTAAACATTCCCTTCCCTGGGAACCTGTTCCTCTTTTCTTTCATGAACACTTTAACACAGTAACACATTCTGGCAGCCATGTTGCTTTGAACCATATTTAATTCAATGTTCAGTAACAAATCCACAACAGGAGACAGTCTGTAGACACAGCAGTTCAGGTTTCTGACTCAAACATAAAGGTCTCTCTCTGTCGGGAACCTGTCACACACCTGTCAGTGGTTAAAACTACTTTTAATGGACGTACGTTGATGTTCTGAAGTTTCCCCGAGGATCATGGCCGTTGGCTGAGGCAATCTATTGGACCAATTCCAAATCTGTTGTAATGATCAGTCATTTATTACACAAAATTTGTAAGTGCACATGAAAATACAAGAGTTACCGTTTAATAAAATGTTAAAGTAGGAATTTGTCCTCCAACATCACAATATTAAAACCTGTACTGTTTGTACTGTTTGTGGTTGAAGTCTCATATTCCATATCTTCCATAACCTTGCAGATTATATAATCATTCGATTGTTGCAAGATCGATCAGCTCTGGAATCAGAATCCAGAGATGGGGGACTCGAGTCACATGACTTGACTCGAGTCGGACTCGAGTCGCAAATTTGAGGACTTGAGACTTACTTGACTAACATTGATGAAAGACTCGACTTGACTTTGACTTTGCATTCATAACTTGAGACTTGACTTAGACTTGACACAGATGACTCGAAAGTCTTGGCTTTTCTTTCTTTTTTGCGCATATTGAGACATTAGTTTCGGTTTTGATACTTTGCCCTCTGCCTCTGTATGACGCGGTGCGTGCAAGCCTGACAGGTGGCGGACAGGATCAGAGGCAGCATGGAGGGAGCTCCGAAAATCATCAAATTTGGATTCAAAGATTATTTCATCCGTGGGTGATTTTGGCCGCCATCTTGGTTAAAGCGTGTGTGTGTTTCAGATATAGCGTCTTCAGTGCGCACAAAGCCATTATATTAAAAATTAGGCGCGCATTTACGCGCTCACAGACCAACATGATACCGTATCGGCACACATTCGGTGCGACGCACTTGTTTTTTCGTGCACGTCCGCGACAGACCTGCTTCTCCCTCAGGTGTTGTGTCTGTGTCTCTCCTACTTTTTTTCATGGAGCTCTGCCCCGTTTGAAAGGAGAAGGGGCCGTATGTGTGAAGGTGTAGAATGTATTTTATAGAAGAGAAACTCACATTTCAGGACAGAACAGACATGTCCTGTGATTTTCAGCCTCCTTTTATAGAGGGGGAGGGGAACAATACCTGAGAGTAATATTCTCAGATGTCAGGATGTGCAGTATGCTGCAGTTCCAGGGTTGATATTAATCTAATCTTATTCTTGTATTCATGGGTTTGAAAAACAATTCTAAAATTGATCAACTATGCACATACATCACATTATAGACTAACCACCCTCTTCTGTTTACTGTGTCTACAGATATGAAGAATACATTCATACAAACTTCTTGTGACTTGTTTGATCTTTAGCCATGACTCGACTTGACTTGCTTTATTTTCATCACAGTTAACTTGGGACTTGCTTATGACTTGCACGTATGTGACTTACTCCCACCTCTGTCAGAATCCCATCTCCTCTGGTGCTGCAGGTCCGAGGAGGCTGTTTACTCATTAACTGTACAGCTGCGCATGATTAAATAAACCCCTACGTAACACAGTACAGCTGTTAGCCCCGCCCCCTTTATATTACCCTCCATGTTAGCCCCGCCCCCTCCCCATTTTACCCGTTGGGACGAACTACTAACATCACAAAACACGGTACGTTCACAGTTAGAGCTGTTAAAGTAGTTTCTCTGGTCTTATCTTGTTGTCGTCACACAGGTGTTGTGTTCAGGTGTTCAGTTCTCTGTAACTTAGTTTTTATTTAGTTCTGTGCTGTATAAAGACGGACAGCCACAGTCCGCCCTGTTTCCTGGTTCACGTCAGTTCTCCACCACAACAGTCTGACTGCAGGTAGGAGCTGCTGTTAAAGTCTCACTGGAGCGGTAAATGTTCACCTGTCAGACTTTAATCCTCTCTAACTGTTCAAACTGTGTGCAGACACTTATACTAAGACCATGTCGGTCACCGGACAGTTGTTGCGTAACGAGCAGGCCAAACTTTCGATTCACCGGAAACCTTAACTGTTGTTGTGAGCTGCTGTCAGTCACCGCAGGACGGAAGCGGAGACACGACAACACCTGAGCTCACCTGCAGACATGTTGCGGTGCGGTGCGTTAGTGAAGGGAAACTTTATTAACCCGCAACTGCGTTTATAACAAGTAAACTGACACAGACAGACAGACAGACAGACGGTCTGCAGGGCTGCTGACACCTCCGTCATGGCGGCCAGGTGACGTTGGTTAAGTTAAACACTGAGGAAACGTTTCAGGAAACAAACCGGTTCAGACCTGATGGAGGATCAGTGCTGCTGCACGAGGCCATTTACAGGAGTGACGTGATGACGATAATAAACTTTAAAAAGACAGCAGATGTAGTAATAATGATAATAATATTAATAATAATATTAATCGTAATACTGTTATTACTATTATTATTATTATTATTATTATTATTATTATATCATTATCATAATAATGATAATAGAACCTAAAAAAAGACAGCCGATGTGGTAATAAAAATGATAATAATAGTAGTAATAATGATAATAATAACAATGATAATAATAATAATGATAAGCTTAAAAAAGGCAGCAGATGTGTTAAAATATAAAATGATAATCAGTTTGAAAAGAAGCAGCAGATGTGTTTTAAACATTTATTCTTATTAATTAACCCTCATGCCCTCCTCTGGCATTTTTGTAAATTTTTCTCAACTTTTTAATTTTTTATGTGGTTATCATGTTGGCTGTGTTGCAGCTTGTGGCATGAATTTTTGCAAGAACTTTGCGTTTTTGTCAAATTAAAAAAAATCCAATGTCTTTTATTCTCTCTTTATGCATTTTGCACCCTGTAACCACCTTCGTGACAAAAATGTAGACTTATAAAAAACTGCCATTAAATCCTCATACATCAATATTTTTTTTGTTCATAAATGTATGAAATGTATGAGGATTTAATGACAGTTTTTATTTTTGGTATACATTTTTGCCAAGAAGGTGTCCAGAGGGTCGTACGACTGAGGACGGCACAAGGGTTAAATGCAGCAGATGTTTTTTAATAAAAGAATTAAAAGAATTAAAATAAGCAGGTGTGTTTTTACAAAATAGAAAAATAAATAGATGCATAAAAATAAATGTAAAAAGGCAGCAGATGGTTTCAGGGTCGATTTAAGACATCAGGGAAAACACTGACCTTCCTGATCTGCAGGAAAAGGAGAGAAAACAATTAGATATTGAATCTTTGATATACTTTAACCTGGTTTTCCACTAGACAAAGACGTGTTTGTGTGTATTTATTTTTTAAACACTTGACAAACTCTTGTGTTTTTGTTTTGTTTTCAGGAGTCCGAGGTGCTCCATCCTAAGATCCTGCAAGCTGGAGCCAGATGATGGACGGTCCATTGGGACATTTTTCCTTCTCGCCATTAACCTGATAAACTCTCATGGAGGTAATTTCCTCTGATTGATGTTCAGATATAAAACAAACCGATCATTACAAACAGTAGTGAACAGTGGTGACAGTCCCGACTCTCCCTGGACATAATGTCACATCTTTAATGATCTTTCGTGGCTTTTAATGCAGCTTTCATTAATTGTTTCTTACCTTCACTATTTAAATTGTTCATTGTTCATTTTGATGACATGAGTTTTAACTGTGCTGCTGTCTCTCTTGTTTGTTCTCTTGTTTTCCTCTCAGTGGCGTCAGAGTTGATTTCTTCACACCAACCAATCGTAGCCCTGGCTGGTGATGATGTCATTCTACCATGTCAGCTTCAACCTGCAGTCAGTGTCAGTTCTGAGATGCTTCTGTGGACCAGACCTGGTTTGGACCCAAAGTACATCCATGTGCAAAGAGCTGGACGACCAATGTTAATGAATCAGAACCGATCCTATTATAACCGCACAGCTCTGTTTGTGGATCAGCTGATGAACGGAAACGTCTCCCTGAAACTCTTCAGAGTGAAACTCTCTGATGCAGGACGATACACCTGCATCATTGATTCAAAGAAGATGGAAGCTTCCGTCCAACTCATCGTGGGTAAGTCAGACTCATGAAACCAGGGTGGGAATTTCATCATTTTAGGGGCAAGGCCAGTTGGCCTTCACTTTTTTTTTTTTTTTTTTTTTAGAGGCACCAAGGCCATTAAGTAAAATGTTATGTTATGGTATCAGATTGATACCATAACATCCTAATTTATAATAAGACATGGATTATGTATTAAAACATTTTTAATACCAATATCAAGTTAATGTTACATTAGAAAACTTTTTTTTTTAAATAAAAAAATTTGGTGACACCACACTGAATATTAGTGTTATTGAATATTTCTCCAAATAGAAATTCCCCAAAATTATGGCAAAGCACATTTTTTCCAAACAAAAGAATTGTAGAATAACCACCAGGAGACCACTGATGTATGGAGTGATTTTGGTGACACTACACTCTAGGCCTGGGCGATAAACCGAAAATTTACCTATACCGAAATTTACGACGATAACCGACGTCATTTTGGCCATGTCGGTATATTCGGTGTCATAGGCATAACATCCACTAGGGACAGGGGACATGTTAGGTCCACTTGATTAATCTACCCCGGCGTATACCGATGTGCTTATTTTACGTTAATTTGATGGCAAACTCCGCCCGCTGATGCAACACCAGCTATGCCAGGTTAGTAATCAAGTGAACCCACTCTCGCTGTGAGTGGCGGACAGTTTGTGTAATGATGCTGCGTTCAAAGGCTGCAACAGGCCACTGTCTTCAGCCGGGCCGGTCCATTGATCAAACATTTGTGTTTTGTTTTTTATTCACTCAAAATAATGACTGTATTTACAGCTAGAAAACGCACATCTCTCTCCTCCCTCCATTGTTGTTTGCATTTCTGTGTCTGCGTGGTCTGACACGTGAGTGTCCTTATGCTGGAAAAAGTGACTTCTCGCGTGCGTGACGTCACTGCCCGAGACGCAAGAAGAAAGCAAAAACATATATTTTTTACTAAGGAAAATGACAAAACTAGTAACGCGTTACCGGCATCACTGATTGTGTAGCTTAAGTGCAACATGGAGCATGAAGATGTAAAGAAAAAAATAAAAACAGTAGAATTAACTTTGAGCAAGTTTGGAGGAAAGTCGGAGGTGTGGACCCATTTTAAACAAGTCGTGGGCCGTGATAATAACATTTGTCGGCTTTGTCGAGTGCATTAAGTGCGGCACTTGTTGCATTATTCATTAAGATTTCTGTAGTTCAAACAACTCGCAATTGTAGTCGAGAACGTCAGTTATAACAGCCCACGTATTAAACAGTTGTCGGGTTTAAATCGGTCTCGGGCTCATAATTACATTCAATGTGTCGGGCCGGGCTCGGACACAACGTGCACGGGCTCGGGTCGGGCTCGGACACAACGTGCACGGGCTCGGGTCGGGCTTGATTCTAAGCTCTACTCTGGTCCAGCCGTGACTTTACTGAGGTTCACCCAGTGTGAGCAGCAGGAGGACGGTTAGCTCACCTCCCAGAACATGGCATTGAATCGCTGGAAACTGATTTAGGGACTGTCATCAAATTACTTAGCATAAATATATTAATACAAAATAATTGCAGTTCTTTCAGTATCTTCCATGACATGGGGCCCAGTGACTCCAGCAGCAGATTGTATTAGTAAACTGGACGAATGAGACACAGCTATGTTTATTGTACTTGAGTGCTTCCTCTATTTTATATGAATATTAATATGCAGAAATCTTGATTTTTTTTTTCTCAATAGCTTCCATGTCATGTGACCCTCTGACTTCTGAAACAGATTCTGTGTCTATCAAAAATATATAATGATAAAGAAAATAATGGTAAAAAAAGTTCTCTAAGAGGTTAACATATTATTAAGCAGCAAATGTCAACTTCTCTATGATTTTGTCTCATGTCTTAGATTCTGATTCTGAAGTCCTCAAAATGTTTATTTATTTAATTCCAACCTCTTCCACCACCTGCAGTACAACCACGTGATTCAATTCGAAGAAATAAAAAAAGCGAGAAGCGAGAAGCTTAGAATTTGTTTATAAGGGACTGTATATTTATACTTTTAAACTTGTTCAGTTGTTGTCATTTCAAGTAATCTGTGCTTTTCAGCTGTTCAATCGTGTGCCTATCAGTTGTTCTTAACTACTAAATAAATAATATAAATCTTAACTACAATGTAGGGGGGGGGGGAGTGTTACTTGTCGTTCATTTATCGTTATCGAGGTGAGTTGCTCAATATATCGTGATATTGATTTGAGGCCATATCGCCCAGCCCTACTACACTCTGAATAATAGTGAAGTTATTGAATATTTTTTGTAGTTTCTCTTTTCGGTGTTGCACTTTGTAGACGGTCCCTGCGCCCTCGTCTCACAGCTGGCTGACCATACAGACCAGAGTTCATGTCCAGACGCTCGTTTAGATGAAAATACGGTTGTAGCTCGTTGTCTACCTTACTACGGTAGGAAAGAGCCGTCAGTTGTGTTTTAAAAAGGTTTCACGTATGAGTTATTGATCCGGGAAGTTCGAATCTGAAAATATATTTCCAACTTTACCGGACTAAATCCTACCACATAAGTCAGTTACGTATCATGTCAAAACCGGCTGCACGCGCTTGCTGTGCTTTAAGTTTCGTTCTTTTGTTTTGAGACGCTGCTGCTGTTTGAGAGGCTTTCACGTGAGATCATCGTGATGATGAGACTCCATCTGCGCGAACCGCGGACTCACTGAAGTTACTGTGAGTGACTACTGTGCACTCAGGTGGCTGTAATTCAAGGCGAGAACACTACGCTGACCGGGCCAGGGGCACAGAGGCCACTGTGACCGTATGATTTTATTTTTTTTTTCCCACAGGGCATCAAGGCCAAACAGTGGGGCAAAAATTTAAATTCCCACCCTGCATGAAGCACAAAGAAAAAAGAAGAATCACTCAGAATGTAAAGTCAGAGAGTTCCTGCTCGCTCCACCTCCTAACAACTCTGAAGAGAAGCACATGTGACTCGACATGTTTGTGGAGGTTTAGAGATGTTTCTGTCAGCTTCTTCTCTGAACAGTTATTCTTAAATGGACTACGATTCAAATTAGTGACGTACGTTATTTTCCCTCTTTCTGATCATCAGGTGCTGCCTCCTCATCTGTCATTAACATAACAGGGTTTGACAAAGGAGCAGTAGTTCTCCAGTGTGAGTCTACAGGCTGGTATCCAGAACCTGAGGTGTTCTGGCTGGACGGTGAGGGAAACCTCCTCTCTGCTGGACCTACAGAGACAGTCAGAGGTCCTGATGACCTCTATACTGTCAGCAGCAGAGTGACTGTGGAGAAGAGACACAGCAACAGCTTCACCTGTAGAGTCCAACAGAACCACATCAACCAGATCAGAGAGGCACACATACATGTTCGAGGTAGAGAATCAGTACTACATGAACTAACCGTACTGTCACTGTTCACAAAAGATGATATCTAAAATGTCTGTTGTTCTGTTTTAATCTTTCAGATTTTGTCTTCGTGGTCCCATTGCCGATTGCTGTTGCTGTTGGTGTTGGTGTTGCAGTCTTGTTAGTTATCGGACTGTGTGGGATACTCTGTAAGTCACATTTATTTTCTTAATTTATTTCAAGTTACTGCTTTTTATTGGCTGTACTGATTTATAGGGATTAATCCAATGCACCAATAGATTATATACAGTATGACAATGTTCAAGGTTTGATATCAAAACAGTCTTGTTCACTAGATTTATCAAAAGGTCTGTGGTCCTGACAATGTAGAGCTAATGTTGCTTTATAAGCAGGATAGATACAGATGAGAAAGACAAACAAACTGACACTTTCCTGTTTATACGACCACGCAGGCATCAGGAGGCACCAGCAGGATGATGAGAAAAAGGCAGCGGTGCTGTTGAAAAGAAATCAGAAGGTCAAGGAGCATGATGTCAGTGAGAGATCATGTGAAGACGGTCCCATGTTGAACCTGAAGAAGAAGCAACTGGAGGACCAGGGAGGCCAACTGGAAAGGGTGGTCATCCTGTGAGGATGTTGGTGCAATGCATAATGTTAAAGTACTGCGTCGACTACCTTAAGGATAATGATGTTAAAGAATGACATCATATACGTCAAAATGTACTACCTCACGTACATTTATGATGATGATGTTAAAGAATGACATCATATACGTCAAAATGTACTACCTCACGTACATTTATGATGATGATGTTAAAGAATGACATCATATACGTCAAAATGTACTACCTCACGTACATTTATGATGATGATGTTAAAGAATGACATCATATACGTCAAAATGTACTACCCTCACGTACATTTATGATGATGATGTTAAAGAATGACATTATATACGTCAAAATGTACTACCTCACGTACATTTATGATGATGATGTTAAAGAATGACGTCATATACGTCAAAATGTACTACCTCACGTACATTTATGATGATGATGTTAAAGAATGACGTCATATACGTCAAAATGTACTACCTCACGTACATTTATGATGATGATGTTAAAGAATGACATTATATACGTCAAAATGTACTACCTCACGTACATTTATGATGATGATGTTAAAGAATGACGTCATATACGTCAAAATGTACTACCTCACGTACATTTATGATGATGATGTTAAAGAATGACATTATATACGTCAAAATGTACTACCTCACGTACATTTATGATGATGATGTTAAAGAATGACGTCATATACGTCAAAATGTACTACCTCACGTACATTTATGATGATGATGTTAAAGAATGACGTCATATACGTCAAAATGTACTACCTCACGTACATTTATGATGATGATGTTAAAGAATGACATTATATACGTCAAAATGTACTACCTCACGTACATTTATGATGATGATGTTAAAGAATGACGTCATATACGTCAAAATGTACTACCTCACGTACATTTATGATGATGATGTTAAAGAATGACATTATATACGTCAAAATGTACTACCTCACGTACATTTATGATGATGATGTTAAAGAATGACGTCATATACGTCAAAATGTACTACCCTCACGTACATTTATGATGATGATGTTAAAGAATGACGTCATATACGTCAAAATGTACTACCTCACGTACATTTATGATGATGATGTTAAAGAATGACGTCATATACGTCAAAATGTACTACCTCACGTACATTTATGATGATGATGTTAAAGAATGACGTCATATACGTCAAAATGTACTACCTCACGTACATTTATGATGATGTTAAAGAATGACGTCATATACGTCAAAATGTACTACCTCACGTACATTTATGATGATGATGTTAAAGAATGACATTATATACGTCAAAATGTACTACCTCACGTACATTTATGATGATGATGTTAAAGAATGACGTCATATACGTCAAAATGTACTACCTCACGTACATTTATGATGATGATGTTAAAGAATGACGTCATATACGTCAAAATGTACTACCTCACGTACATTTATGATGATGATGTTAAAGAATGACATTATATACGTCAAAATGTACTACCTCACGTACATTTATGATGATGATGTTAAAGAATGACGTCATATACGTCAAAATGTACTACCTCACGTACATTTATGATGATGATGTTAAAGAATGACATTATATACGTCAAAATGTACTACCTCACGTACATTTATGATGATGATGTTAAAGAATGACGTCATATACGTCAAAATGTACTACCTCACGTACATTTATGATGATGATGTTAAAGAATGACGTCATATACGTCAAAATGTACTACCTCACGTACATTTATGATGATGATGTTAAAGAATGACGTCATATACGTCAAAATGTACTACCTCACGTACATTTATGATGATGATGTTAAAGAATGACGTCATATACGTCAAAATGTACTACCTCACGTACATTTATGATGATGATGTTAAAGAATGACGTCATATACGTCAAAATGTACTACCTCACGTACATTTATGATGATGTTAAAGAATGACGTCATATACGTCAAAATGTACTACCTCACGTACATTTATGATGATGATGTTAAAGAATGACATTATATACGTCAAAATGTACTACCTCACGTACATTTATGATAATGATGTTAAAGAATGACGTCATATACGTCAAAATGTACTACCTCACGTACATTTATGATGATGTTAAAGAATGACGTCATATACGTCAAAATGTACTACCTCACGTACATTTATGATAATGATGTTAAAGAATGACGTCATATACGTCAAAATGTACTACCTCACGTACATTTATGATGATGATGTTAAAGAATGACATCATATACCTTAAGGATAATGATGTTAAAGTATTGCATCATGTATGTTTATGATAATGATGTTAAAATGTACCACAGTGTCAGACTTTGTCTACATTAAGTTTGTCATGTGTAGGTCAGTGTTGTTTCTTTGTGCGCCCTCTTGTCTCTGAGCCTGTCCAGGGTCTTTCCTCTGCTTGTAGCTGCAGCTTGTGCTTTATAAAACTGAAAACACTACGGTCGTATTCAGACCAGGCTGCTGCAATTTACTCATCTTAAAAAATATAGAAATTAAACAAATTTGTGCCAGTGAAAAGACTGCAGACAAGAAATGTTGTGAGGTCTCTGAACTGTTTTGTTTTCATGAGTTAAAATATCAGATTGTTTCCTTGATGTCACGATAAATGTCACTTAAAAGCTTGATGGAGAACATTACTGAGAAACATAATGCAGACGATCAGTCATCTCAGTGATTAGTAAAACACTGGAAATGTTTTAAAGGCGGAAAATTACGTCTGTCCAACAGGATACTAATGTTTAGCTAACAGCTTACCTGCTCTTACTGTACGTCATCACTGTAGCTTGTGTCAAAAGCATGGCGTTGTGACTGTAAGAACTTTTTCATTAAAATGAATAAATGATCCTAACCTGTTTCATGACTTCTTGTAAACATTCAGTTTCACCTGTTCCTCTTTTCATTCATGAACACAGTAGCACATTCTGGCAGCCATGTTGCTTTGAAATATATTTAATTAAATGTTCATCAACAAATCCACAACAGGAGACAGTCTGTAGACACAGCAGTTCAGTTTCTGACTCAAACATAAAGGTCTCTCTCTGTTGGGAACTTCTCACACACCTGTCAGTGGTTAAAACTACTTTTAATGGACGTACGTTGATGTTCTTAAGTTTCCCCCCGAGGATCATGGCCGTTGGCTGAGGCAATCTACTGGACCAATTCCAAATCTGTTGTAATGATCAGTCATTTATTACACAATATTTGTAAGTGCACATGAAAATATCAGAGTTCCCGTTTAATAAAATGTTAAAGTAGGAATTTGTCCTCCAACATCACAATATTAAAACTCATACTGTTTGTACTGTTTGTGGTTGAAGTCTCATATTCCATATCTTCCATAACCTTGTAGATTATATAATCATTCGACTGTTGCAAGATCGATCAGCTCTGGAATCAGAATCCCATCTCCTCTGGTGCTGCAGGTCCGAGGAGGGTGTTTACTCATTTACTGAACAGCTGCGCATGATTAAATAGACCCCTACGTCACACAGTACCGCTGTTGGCCCCGCCCCCTTTATATTACCCCTCCATGTTAGCCCCGCCTCCTCCATTCTAGCCGTTGGGACGAACAACTAACGTCACGACACTCGGTACGTTCACAGTTAGAGCTGTTAAAGTAGTTTCTCTGGTTTTATCTTGTTGTCGTCACACAGGTGTTGTGTTCAGGTGTTAAGTTCTCTGTAACTTTGTCTTTATTTAGTTCTCTGCTGTAAAAAGAGGGACAGCCGCAGTCCGCCCTGCTTCCTGGTACACATCAGTTCTCCACCACAACAGTCTGACTGCAGGTAGGAGCTGCTGTTAAAGTCTCACTGGAGCGGTAAATGTTCACCTGTCAGACTTTAATCCTCTCTAACTGTTCAAACTGTGTGCAGACACTTACACTAAGAACATGTCGGTCACCGGACAGTTGTTGCGTAACGAGCAGGCAAAACTTTCGATTTTCCTGAATCTCTGACTGTTGTTGTGAGCTGCTGTCAGTCACCGCAGGACGGAGCCGGAGACACGAAAACACCTGAGTCCACCTGCGGACATGTTGCGGTGCTGTGCGATAGTGAGAGAAACTTTATTAATCCGCAGCTGCGTTTATAACAAGTAAACTGACACAGACAGACAGAGGGAGGGGCTGCGGGGCTGCTGACACCTCCGTCATGGCGGCCGGGTGACGTTGGTTCAGTTAAACACTGAGGAAATGTTTCAGGAAACAAACCGGTTCAGACCTGCACGAGGCCACATACAGGAGTGACGTAATAATAATAATAACGACAAAAATAATAATAATGATGATAACAATAAGGATAATAATGATTTTTTTTTATTGTTATTTGGTGATCACTGTTAACCTGAGGGCTATTCCAGAAAGGAGGTTCAACAAACTCTGAGTGAAAACCTGAACTCTGAGTTGACATACTCTGTGAAGTGAAACTCTGAGTTTTCAGTTCCAGAACAGCTGATCTGAGTTAGGTAAGTCGACTCTGAGTATTTTAACTCTGAGTTGAGCTCGTGCCTGATGACTAGTAAAAAGACATCATCATCAATGGAGCTCTGATACTGTGATTCACCATGGCAACAGGGGAGAAAACAGGAAGCAGAAATGTTCTTCTTCTATTTCTGCTTCAACATGATCGGACTGAGAAGGAAAGGACAGCCGCTGTCAGACAGCTCCGTCACAGTCAGGGTTACTTCAGGTAAACCTGCCAGTGAGCAGGTTCTGTTCACAGAGTCAGTTACCGCAGTAACAGACCCAGAGTTTAAGTTACCTCTCTTTCTGGAACTGAAAACTCAGAGTTTCTCTCATCTCAGGGTTTTCATAAAACCTGCTTTCTGGAATACCCCCCCCCCCTGGTTTTCCACTATGCAAAGATGTGTTTTTGTGTATTTATTTTTTAAACATTTAACAAACTCTTGTGTTTTTGTTTTGTTTTCAAGAGTCCAAGGTGCTCCATCCTAAGATCCTGCAAGCTGGAGCAAGATGATGGATGGTCCTTCGGGACATTTTTCTTTCTCACTGTGATCCTGATACAAAACTCTCATGGAGGTAACTCCCACTCAGTGATGTTCAGCTATAAAACAAACCGATCATTACAAACAGTAGTGAACAGTGGTGACAGTCCCGACTCTTCCTGGACATAATGTCACATCTTTAATGATCTTTCGCGTCTTTTAATGCGGCTTTCATTAATTATTTCTTACCTTCACTATTTAAATTGTCATTTCGATTACATGAGTTTTAACTGTGCTGCTGTCTTTCTTGTTTGTTCTCTTGTTTTCCTCTCAGTGGCGTCAGAGTTGATTTCTTCACACCAACCAATCGTAGCCCTGGCTGGTGATGATGTCATTCTACCATGTCAGCTTCAACCTTTAGTCAGTGTCAGTTCTGAGATGCTTCTGTGGACCAAACCTGGTTTGGACCCAAAGTACATCCATGTGCACGAAGCTGGACGACCAATGTTAATGAATCAGAACCGATCCTATTATAACCGCACAGCTCTGTTTGTGGATCAGCTGATGAACGGAAACGTCTCCCTGAAACTCTTCAGAGTGAAACTCTCTGATGCAGGACGATACACCTGCATCATTGATTCAAAGAAGATGGAAGCTTCCGTCCAACTCATTGTGGGTAAGTCAGACTCATGAAACACAAAGAAAACAGAAGATGAACTCCAGAATGTAAAGTCAGAGAGTTCCTGCTCGCTCCACCTCCTAACAACTCTGAAGAGAAGCACATGTGACTCGACATGTTTGTGGAGGTTTAGAAATGTTACTGTCAGCTTCTTCTCTGAACAGTTATTCTTAAATAGACTACGATTCAAATTAGTGACGTATGTTATTTCCCTCTCTCTGATCATCAGGTGCTGCCTCCTCACCTGTTGTTAACATAACAGGGTTTGACAGAAACAAAGGAGGAGTGGTTCTCCAGTGTAACTCTACCGGCTGGTAACCAGAACCTGAGGTGTTCTGGCTGGACGGTGAGGGAAACCTCCTCTCTGCTGGACCTACAGAGACAGTCAGAGGTCCTGATGACCTCTATACTGTCAGCAGCAGAGTGACTGTGGAGAAGAGACACAGCAACAGCTTCACCTGTAGAGTCCAACAGAACCACATCAGCCAGATCAGAGAGGCACTCATACATGTTCCAGGTAGAGAATCAGTTCTACATGAACTAATCGTACTGTCATTGTTCACAAAAGATGAGATCTAAAATGTCTGTTGTTCTGTTTTAAACTTTCAGATGATTTCTTCGTGGTCCCATTGCCAGTTGCCGTTACTGTTGGTGTTGGTGTTGTAGCTGCAGCAGTTATCGGACTATATTGGATATTCTGTAAGTCACATTTATTTTATTATTTTATGTCAAGTAACTACCAGAACTGTTTATTGCCTGTGCTGATTTATAGGGATTCATTATAATGCACCTATAGATTATATATGGCAATGCATTGCTCAGTGTTTAATATTAAAACAGTCTTGTTCACTAGATTTACAAAAAGGTCTGTGGGAGACCATGTTTACAATGTAGTCCTGATAATGTAGAGCTAATGTTGCTTTATTAGCAGGCTACATACAGATGAGAACGACACATGAACTGACACTTTCCTGTTTATATGACCACACAGGCATCAGGAGGCATCAGGAGGCACCAGCAGGATGATGAGAAAAAGGCAGCGGTGCTGTTGAAAAGAAATCAGAAGGTCAAGGAGCATGATGTCAGTGAGAGATCATGTGAAGACCATCCCATGTTGAACCTGAAGAAGAAGCAACTGGAGGATCAGGGAGGCCAATTGGAAAGGGTGGTCATCCTGTAGGGATGTTGGTGCAATGCATAATGTTAAAGTACTGCATCAAGTACGTAAAGGCACAAAACGTGCTAAAGTACTGCGTCAAGCACGTCGACGCACACCACGTGCTAAAGTACTGCGTCAAGCACGTCGTCGCACACCACGTGCTAAAGTACTGCGTCAAGCACGTCGACGCACACCAAGTGCTAAAGTACCGCGTCAAGCACGTCGACGCACACCACGTGCTAAAGTACTGCGTCAAGCACGTCGACACACACCAAGTGCTAAAGTACTGCGTCAAGCACGTCGACGCACACCAAGTGCTACAGTACTGCGTCAAGCACGTCAACACACACAAAAAGTGTTAAACTACGGCGTCAACGCACTAAACGTGCTAAAGTACTGCGTTAAGCGCGTCAAGGCACTAAACGTGCTAAAGTACTGCGTCAAGCGCGTCAAGGCACTAAACGTGCTAAAGTACTGCGTCAAGCACGTCGACGCACACCACGTGCTAAAGTACTGCGTCAAGCACGTCGACGCACACCACGTGCTAAAGTACTGCGTCAAGCACGTCAACACACACAAAAAGTGTTAAACTACGGCGTCAACGCACTAAACGTGCTAAAGTACTGCGTCAAGCGCGTCAAGGCACTAAACGTGCTAAAGTACTGCGTCAAGCGCGTCAAGGCACTAAACGTGCTAAAGTACTGCGTCAAGCGCGTCAAGGCACTAAACGTGCTAAAGTACTGCGTCAAGCACGTTGACGCACACCAAGTGCTAAAGTACTGCGTCAAGCACGTCGACGCACACCACGTGCTAAAGTACTGCGTCAAGCACGTCGACGCACACCACGTGCTAAAGTACTGCGTCAAGCGCGTCAAGCACGTCGACGCACACCAAGTGCTAAAGTACTGCGTCAAGCACGTCGACGCACACCAAGTGCTAAAGTACTGCGTCAAGCACGTCGACGCACACCACGTGCTAAAGTACTGCGTCAAGCACGTCGACGCACACCACGTGCTAAAGTACTGCGTCAAGCACGTCGACGCACACCACGTGCTAAAGTACTGCGTCAAGCGCGTCAAGCACGTCGACGCACACCAAGTGCTAAAGTACTGCGTCAAGCACGTCGACGCACACCACGTGCTAAAGTACTGCGTCAAGCACGTCGACGCACACCACGTGCTAAAGTACTGCGTCAAGCGCGTCAAGCACGTCGACGCACACCAAGTGCTAAAGTACTGCGTCAAGCACGTCGACGCACACCACGTGCTAAAGTACTGCGTCAAGCACGTCGACGCACACCACGTGCTAAAGTACTGCGTCAAGCACGTCGACGCACACCACGTGCTAAAGTACTGCGTCAAGCGCGTCAAGCACGTCGACGCACACCAAGTGCTAAAGTACTGCGTCAAGCACGTCGACGCACACCACGTGCTAAAGTACTGCGTCAAGCACGTCGACGCACACCACGTGCTAAAGTACTGCGTCAAGCACGTCGACGCACACCACGTGCTAAAGTACTGCGTCAAGCGCGTCAAGCACGTCGACGCACACCAAGTGCTAAAGTACTGCGTCAAGCACGTCGACGCACACCAAGTGCTAAAGTACTGCGTCAAGCACGTCAACACACACAAAAAGTGTTAAACTACGGCGTCAACGCACTAAACGTGCTAAAGTACTGCGTTAAGCGCGTCAAGGCACTAAACGTGCTAAAGTACTGCGTCAAGCACGTCGACGCACACCAAGTGCTAAAGTACTGCGTCAAGCACGTCGACGCACACCACGTGCTAAAGTACTGCGTCAAGCACGTCGACGCACACCACGTGCTAAAGTACTGCGTCAAGCACGTCAACACACACAAAAAGTGTTAAACTACGGCGTCAAGGCACTAAACGTGCTAAAGTACTGCGTTAAGCGCGTCAAGGCACTAAACGTGCTAAAGTACTGCGTCAAGCACGTCGACGCACACCACGTGCTAAAGTACTGCGTCAAGCGCGTCAAGGCACTAAACGTGCTAAAGTACTGCGTCAAGCGCGTCAAGGCACTAAACGTGCTAAAGTACTGCGTCAAGCACGTCGACGCACACCACGTGCTAAAGTACTGCGTCAAGCGCGTCAAGCACGTCGACGCACACCAAGTGCTAAAGTACTGCGTCAAGCGCGTCAAGGCTCTAAACGTGCTAAAGTACTGCGTCAAGCACGTCGACGCACACCACGTGCTAAAGTACTGCGTCAAGCACGTCAACACACACAAAAAGTGTTAAACTACGGCGTCAACGCACTAAACGTGCTAAAGTACTGCGTCAAGCACGTCGACGCACACCACGTGCTAAAGTACTGCGTCAAGCACGTCGACGCACACCACGTGCTAAAGTACTGCGTCAAGCACGTCAACACAAGTGTTAAACTACGGCGTCAACGCACTAAACGTGCTAAAGTACTGCGTTAAGCGCGTCAAGGCACTAAAAGTGCTAAAGTACTGCGTCAAGCACGTCGACGCACACCAAGTGCTAAAGTACTGCGTCAAGCGCGTCAACGCACACACAAAGTGTTAAACTACGGCGTCAACGCACTAAACGTGCTAAAGTACTGCGTCAAGCACGTCGACGCACACCACGTGCTAAAGTACTGCGTCAAGCACGTCAACACACACAAAAAGTGTTAAACTACGGCGTCAACGCACTAAACGTGCTAAAGTACTGCGTCAAGCACGTCGACGCACACCACGTGCTAAAGTACTGCGTCAAGCACGTCAACACACACAAAAAGTGTTAAACTACGGCGTCAACGCACTAAACGTGCTAAAGTACTGCGTCAAGCACGTCGACGCACACCACGTGCTAAAGTACTGCGTCAAGCACGTCGACGCACACCACGTGCTAAAGTACTGCGTCAAGCACGTCAACACAAGTGTTAAACTACGGCGTTAACGCACTAAACGTGCTAAAGTACTGCGTTAAGCGCGTCAAGGCACTAAAAGTGCTAAAGTACTGCGTCAAGCACGTCGACGCACACCAAGTGCTAAAGTACTGCGTCAAGCGCGTCAACGCACACACAAAGTGTTAAACTACGGCGTCAACGCACTAAACGTGCTAAAGTACTGCGTCAAGCACGTCAAGGCACTAAACGTGCTAAAGTACTGCGTCAAGCGCGTCAAGGCACTAAACGTGCTAAAGTACTGCGTCAAGCGCGTCAAGGCACTAAACGTGCTAAAGTACTGCGTCAAGCGCGTCAAGGCACTAAACGTGCTAAAGTACTGCGTCAAGGCACTAAACGTGCTAAAGTCCTGCGTCAAGCACGTCAACACACACAAAAAGTGTTAAACTACGGCGTCAACGCACTAAACGTGCTAAAGTACTGCGTTAAGCGCGTCAAGGCACTAAACGTGCTAAAGTACTGCGTCAAGCACGTCAAGGCACACCAAGTGCTAAAGTACTGCGTCAAGCGCGTCAACGCACACACAAAGTGTTAAACTACGGCGTCAACGCACACCAAGTGTTAAAGTACTGTAAAGCATCATGTACGTTTATAAAAACTTTCTTTTCAAGCACCTTAAAGATAATGATGTTAAAATGTATTGCAGTGTCAGACTTTCTCTCCATTAAGTTTGTCATGTGTAGGTTTACAAAAATGTGTTGTTTCCTTGATGTTACAATAAAAGTCACTTTACAAGCTTGATAGAGAACATTACTGACTGAGAAACATAACACAGAAGATCAATCAACTCACTGATTTGTTACTAAGGAAAAGTTTCAGTCCGTCATTCTTATAATAAAGTTTAGCTAATAGCTTACCTGCTCTTACTGTACTTCGTCACTATAGCTTGGGTTAAAAGTAAAAACTTTTTAAAATTTACATTTATACATTCCCCTCGCTCAATTTCACCTGTTCCTCTTTTCATTCATGAACAGTCACATTCTGGCAGCCATGTCGCTTTGAAACATATTTAATTCAATGTTCAGTAACAAATCCACAACAGGAGACAGTTTGTAGGCACAGCAGTTCAGGTTTCTGACTCAAACATAAAGGTCTCTCTCTGTTGGGAACCTGTCACACACCTGTCAGTGGTTAAAACTACTTTTTAATGGACGTACGTTGATGTTCTGAAGTTTCCCCCGAGGATCATGGCCGCTGGCTGAAGCAATCTGTTGGACCAATTCCAAATCTGTTCTAACTATTAGTCAATTATTACACAACAATATTTGTAAGTGCACATGAAAATATCAGAGTTCCCGTTTAATAAAATGTTTAAGTAGGAATTTGTCCTCCAACATCACAATATTAAAACTTATACTGTTTTTGGTTGAAGTCTCATATTCCATATCTTTTAATGAATTAATAATCAATATTGGCAGCTCAATTTGAATATAAGTCCAGTATTTATTTAAAAAAACAACAACACACATTTAACAAAACCTTAAAGATAATATAATCATTCGATTGGTGCAAGATCGATCAGTTCAGGAATCAGAATCGATCACATCTCCAGATATCAGTCTGTCTTCTTCTTCTTCTTCTTCTCTGGACATTTCCTGCGAGTCCAAACTGTCCAGAACCTCCCTGAGGGGTCCGGCGGTCTTTGTCCGGATCACCTGATGGTGCGGTACATCATGAAGTCGACCGTGGTGCATCGTGGGAACTTCCCAATGGAGCTTTCCTCCACCGGCGTGTAGACTTTGATCTGCCGCATGTGAGTGTCTCGGCCGTTCTGGTGGTTGGCCAGCACGGCGATCTGGATCATGAAGGTGCTGATCGGCTCATTCGTCCGCTAGAGAAAAGAAACGGTGACACTCTGATTAATAACACAAAGATTTAACACATGGAGAGCAGAGATGAGGAACATTTTATTCTAGTGCAGATACATTTTAGGGTCAGTACAGAGAAGAAAACACTTTTATTTCGTAAAGTGAAATGAAGTTTCTGACCTGGTTCAACAGAGAGATGTGAATCCAGCCGCTGGGCTCCACCATCTCTAACTGCTGCAGAGAGGAAGAGGAGCAGAAGGATCATTTCAGTGCTGATTCAGTAAACCTCTGAGCTTTAAGGTGACAGTGACATGATATTGAGTTGTTACCCTGATCTCCTGCAGGTTGTGGAAGTTGTTGCCCACTCTGACTGAGATCTTACTGGGCGTGTAGCTCTCGTCTGACTTGTAATCAGCATATATACACAACATCTTCACAGTGGTTCTCCTCCTGTAGGAAGCAAACAACAAACAGACTCACAGTTACTCACCAGGGTCAGAAACAGCAAACAGAAACCTACATAAAAAGGCATCAATCTAAATAAGACGAAGGACATGAAGCACCGATAATACAAAGTTTCCTATGATAATACATCACATTTCCACAAAACTCCAGAAGTCCCAGGACTGAAGGAATGTAACTCTTTGGTACCTGAACTGTATGTTGACTAAGTGAGGCTGAGATCCATCTGACTGCCAGTAAGTCTCCAGGTTATCATCCCTCAGCTGATCCACTCCGAAACCTGCACAGGTGTGGAGGAGCAAAGTTAAAATGACAAGCCTCATCACAGTATGAACACAGCAGACTGTACATCGGGTTTGTAACTGACCCGGTTTACAGGAGGACAGGGACCACACCGCCTGGGAGCCGATCTCCCGGACCGTCCCAGTCCGCTCCAGCTGCTTCGGGTCGGCACCGGGGGGCGTCTTGCTCGGGGTGGCCATCCTTTAACTACAGAGAGAGACAAACAACACTAGTTCAGCAGTGCGACACCAAACTCCCTTCACAATTCTAACATTTTGACATTTACTTTTATATAAAACGCTGTAAATTAATGAGAGACTTTCATTTGGAAGCTTGTCAGAATTATTAGGTCTTCGGGAGAACTTCGGCATATAAGTGACACAGTTATTAGCATTTTATTTTAACTAGCTAACAGTACCAAACTTGTGGTTAATACACAGACTGTATGTCGTGCCTTTACTTTGAAGTGTAATAAGGGATTATAATTGACCATTTATATCAATTTAAAAGTGGACCATCAAGTTTAGCATGTTATTTTTTCCGGAAACATAAAAGCTAACATTAAACAGACGTTTTAATATAGTTTGTGTGTCGCTACATTTAGCTGCTGGAAGCTAATATTTCCTCCACTGTATCTCAAAGACACTCAAACTTGTTTTTTATTATGAAATATAATTAAAACTCACATTAACGGTACGCAGAAGTCACCAGTGTGCCGTCTCGGTGCATCAGATGATGCTGTTTGACTCAAATAACGTGTAAATCCGCTTTATTTTGCTGTAGCCACTTCGAATCTCCCACTTTAGCGAGCCATGTCGCCCTTTACTGACGTCACCAACTCCGTCGCACGCTGTGTACGTCTCTCCCGCCATCTTTCCAGCCGGCTTCCAGGAGAAGAACACGTTGCTGGAAAAAAGAAGTTTCACCCCCAATTATTTGTTTCTAAACGTCCTTGTTCGTCTATTTTCATCCAAGCCGGGTAACGGGAGCCGAAGAGGGGTGAGTTTTTAACTTATCGCTCCGGATTTGGTCCCTTTTTAAGGCTGTATTGCCACTAAAACGAGCGCTGTTCCTCAGTAGAGCAGCTGTCAAAGTGTCGGGCCTCCGCTGCTAATGTCGTATACCGTTAACGTGAAGCTAACTGCTAGCTAACTTAGCAACATCTCATGTTTGTACTTAACGGCATAATCTGAGCCTCCAGTGTCGCTTTTCTGACCGCTGACTGACCCATCCGAGGAACCAGGGGGAGCGGATTGATAGTTTGCCAGAATCAGCAGCTGTGTTAAAACCACACAGTCAGAATGGCCCTAAAAGACTACGTATTCTCTAGTACGCCAAACTGTGTTTAATAATTTGCCAATTAAAGGTGTTCTTGCCTCATAACAAAAATAGACACGTGTAATGTCACGAATTAAGGTGGTTCGTCAATCGATACGATTGGCTGATTAATTCGGCGTATGACTGACAAACAGATCAGCAGGTTATTTGAGGACAAATCCAACTTTGGTGCTGCTCGCCACCGCCCGTCACGTTGCGGTTCGGCGGAAGGATGTGGTGGAGAAAACGGCACACACACTGAATATACAGACTTCATTTTTAATCACATGTTTTCATTTCTGCTCGTTGTGAGTCACGGTGACATGGCTGATACCGCCGGGCAGTTAAAGGCCGGAGCAGCAGGCTCCTAACGTTCAGCGTTAAAATGCCAGACTTTCAAATGGAGTCTGGTGTGACTCAGTGCCCTTTGCTACGCGCTAACTGGTCCGGTTTGCAGCAGTTTAATTTTACGCCAGTCCACCTGAGAGGCCTTGAGTGTGAATCCGTGGAACCAGAGGAGAGTTAAAGGTGGAGGACGTGAAGTTTGGCTGTGTTCAGGAGCAGGTGGAGGCTGGTTCAGGGCTGTGGGTGGAGAACATGGCAGCCCCTTTGTTAAAAGCAAAGGCTGAGCGTTTTTTTGTTCAGAATTGAATGTGTTGCTTCAGCAGAGTGGACAGTGTGGCTGTGGACGCAGGTACAGCATGTCGATGCTGCTCTGGAGCCCGAACATCATCTGATCTGATCTCACAGAGACGTGACTTTAATGCTTATTTCCCCCGAGAGTGACGACACCACTAACTCCTGTTCCTCCCTCCTCTCTCTGCCCTGCAGCTCCTCAGGTGCTAGCGTCCGTCATTCCAGTCCTCCACTATGGCGGATAAAAACACCAGGATCGCCATCGTCAACCACGACAAATGCAAACCGAAGAAATGCCGTCAGGAGTGCAAGAAGAGCTGCCCGGTGGTCCGGATGGGTGAGTGGTCCCGTCACAGCTCAGAGGTGGATTCAGAGTCAGCACCAGAAGCTAACATGTACTGAACCGTGTGTGTGTGTGTGTGTGTGTGTGTGTGTGTGTGTGTGCGCAGGTAAGCTGTGTATCGAGGTGACTCCACAGAGTAAGATCGTGTGGATCTCAGAGTCTCTGTGTATAGGCTGCGGCATCTGCATCAAGGTGAGAACACCTGAGCACGTTCACCTGTGACAGAAGTCTCGTCACGATCTGATCTGCCCGCTGATTTGTCACTTTCTGTCTTCTGTAGAAATGTCCGTTCGGAGCGTTGTCGATCGTCAACCTGCCCAGCAACCTGGAGAAGGAAACCACACACAGATACTGCGCCAACTCCTTCAAACTGCACCGGTACGCCGCTCCACCTCCTCCACACTGAGCTCACCTGGCACACATGTGCAGAGATTATCTTTAAAGCTGGGCGAGGACTTTCTGTTTATTCAGAGTACCGGTTGGTTCCTTACAGCAGGTTCTGTTTCTTACAGATTTAGTAGAAAGAGTTTAGAAGCGTCTCAAGTGGAAACATGAACGTGACGACAGACTTCGACACAACACCAGTGTTTCTGTTCACACTTCAGTTTCTTTGCCTCCTCTATCAGCAGAGTTCTTCTTCTTCTTCTGCAGTTATTCCAATTGTTCCACTGCTTCCTGTCTGTGATGACCAGCGTAAATGTTTTCACTTCCTGTTTGGATTTGCTTCCTTTGTTTCCAGCGTAAAGTTAAAGATCTGCTCACTTAGTAAACCTCGTTTGTTTGAAGCTTGTTCACGTGTTGATGTGATTATAGGTTTTGTGACTTCCTCAGTGAAAGGTGTGTAATACAGGTGTGTGTGTTGTAATGTGTGTGTGTGTGTGTGTGTGTGCGCAGGCTGCCCATCCCCCGGCCCGGTGAGGTGCTCGGGCTGGTGGGGACCAACGGTATCGGCAAGTCCACGGCTCTGAAGATCTTGGCTGGAAAACAGAAACCCAACCTGGGAAAGTACGACGTGAGTGTCTCCTGCAGAACACACACACACACGAGCCCGGCGGCCATGTTTCTGTTAGACCGACGTGATTGGTGCTCAGAGCTGCTGCTTCTGCTGCTGCTGCATCGATGAGATAACAATGAGGGTGTAGCTGCTCACAGCTGCACCACCAGCAACTGAAAGTGGACCTGATGCTGCAGACAGACGCCATGTTTGTGAAGCACATCGTATGAAGAGCCTCGTCATAAAATGTCAACTGTTTGTAGCTCTGCAGGTCTCAGTTTTCCATTTTTGAATGACAGTAACAGACTACTGGACCCTGGTACTGGTACTGGTGTCGTCGTGGTGTGTTCAAGTGCCTCAATCACTGCCAGTTCTTTGACATCTGTGCCTGTAAACTGCTGAAAGAGTTTAATAACCAAAGTAACGTCTGTCACTAATCTACTGTCGTTAGATCCAGAGTATCGTCACATGTCAACAGTCAGACGGTCTCGACTCTCACATGACATCACACAGACTTTAACGGGCTTCGCAGAAACAATCATGTTGTCTTTGTTTCCCAGAATCCTCCAGACTGGCAGGAGATCCTGACCTACTTCAGAGGCTCCGAGCTGCAGAACTACTTCACCAAAATCCTGGAGGACGACCTGCGGGCCATCGTCAAGCCGCAGTACGTCGACCAGATCCCAAAGACGGTCAAGGTAAGGTGGAGGTGTTGAAGGTGGAGAGGTGACATGATGACGTGGTGACGTGGTGACATAGTGAGGTGGTGCCTGAAGGTGTAACTCTGTGATCCGCCTGCAGGGGTCAGTAGGAGCCATCCTGGGCAGGAAGGACGACACCGACACACAGACCATCGTCTGTAAACAGCTCGGTAAACACACACGCAGCCTGAAAACTAAAACGTTCACTTCCTGTCTGAACTCTCCACGTCTGACTGTGATTGGTTGTTTTTTTTGTCTGTGCTGTTGCCGGGCAGATCTGAGTCACCTGCGGGAGAGGAACGTGGAGGATCTGTCCGGAGGAGAGCTGCAGAGGTTCGCCTGCGCCGTCGTCTGCATCCAGAGAGCCGACATGTGAGGAGACAACCCGCCGATCGATCGATCAATCACACAGCATTATCAATAATATATTTGTTATCGGAACTTTGAACTCAAACTTTTCTGTTTCTGTAGTTTTATGTTCGACGAGCCGTCCAGTTACCTGGATGTGAAACAGAGGCTGAAGGCCGCCATCACCATCCGCTCGCTCATCACCCCCGACAGGTAACGCTCATCACTTAAAGGGACAGTCCGTCATTTAATCCTCCAGAACCTGCTTCATTCAGTTTGACTGTGTTCGGACTCTTTTATTATTGGATCGGTCCTCAGCTGTGTTCTGGACTGATGGTCGTCGTGTGTTTCAGGTACATCATCGTGGTGGAACACGACCTGAGTGTTCTGGACTACCTGTCGGATTTCATCTGCTGTCTGTACGGCGTCCCCAGCGCCTACGGAGTCGTCACCATGCCCTTCAGCGTCCGAGAGGGTAAAACCACAACACAACACAACACAACACGAGAGACGTGACGGCAGGATGAAATATTAATGTTTTGTCTTTAAGGTCTCAGAAGTCTGAGTCTGTTTGACCCGTTTCATGTCTCTAATTATTAAAACGTAGTTCAGAACCTGACAAACAGTCGTCAGCTGACGACTGTTTGTCAGGTTCTGAACTATGTTTTAATGGACCATGTGGGCTCATTGTGGTCCATTTCACTATCAACATCAGTTCACGTTCGTCTCTTCAGGCATCAACATCTTCCTGGACGGTTACGTCCCCACGGAGAATCTCAGGTTTCGTGAGACCTCGTTGGTCTTCAAGGTGGCTGAGACGGCCAATGAGGAGGAGGTGAAGAGACTCAGGCACTACCAGGTCAGTCGTTGGAGTCGTACTCTCTTCATCATCAACGTCATCATCATCATCATCGTCGTCGTCTTTTACTGATTGTAAGTGAAAATAAACTCCCTCATGTTGTTGGTTTGTTCGTTCAGTATCCAGAAATGAAGAAGACGATGGGCGAGTTCACGCTGGAGATCAGAGCAGGAGAGTTCACGGATTCTGAGATCATGGTGATGCTCGGAGAGAACGGTACGTTTCCACCCAGCTGAAACTGACACGTTTTTATGGTGGAATAATGAAAACGCTTCTGTTTATCTATTTGTGTTTAATGTGTGTACTTCTGTTTGTGTGTCTGCAGGCACAGGGAAGACGACTTTCATCAGGATGTTGGCCGGAGGACTCAAATCTGACGGTGGAGGTGAGTCACACACATGTTCACCACAACACCACCAGACTCCCTTGACAAATGTACAGATTTTAAGAGTTGTTGAGTTATAACAAACTTTATAAATATCATGAAACTCTGTCTGACAGATTCTAACTCATTGTGTCCTTCTTGTAAATTCAGCATTAAAAGAGATACATGAAGCAAACTATTAACCACAATTTTACCAGACTCCCTTTACAAATCAGCTAATTTTAGGAGTTGTTGAGTAGCGTTTAAACTTTCTGAACATTATGAAACTCTTTCTGTGAGAAATTCTAAATCATTGGAGCCTTCTTGTAAATTCAGCATTAAATCAAAACATGAAGTGAACCAGTACCACAGCAGCACCAGACTCCATTAACAAAAGTAGTGATTTTAAGAGTTGTTGAGTTAAGACAAACTTTATAACGTTGTGAAACTGTGTCTCTGACAGATTCTAACTCATTGTGTCCTTCTTGTAAATTCAGCATTAAATGAGATAAATAAATCCAAATGTCATCCACAATTTCACCAGACTCCCTTTACAAATCAGCTAATTTTAGGAGTTGTTGAGTAGTGTAAAACTTCTTAAACATTATGAAACTCTTTCTCTGACAGATTCTAAATCATTGTCTCCTTCTTGTAAATTCAGCATTAAATCAAAACATGAAGTGAACAAGTAACCAGACTCCCTTAACAAATGGTCAGATTTTAAGAGTTGTTGAGTTAAAACAAACTTTATAACCATTCTGTAAGACTGTCTCTGACAGATTCTAACTCATTCTGTCCTTCTTGTAAATTCAGCATAAAGTATAATATATAAAGCCAACTTTTAACCACAATTTTACCAGACTCCCTTCACAAATCAGCAAATTTAAGGAGTTGTTGTGTAGCGTAAAGCTTTTTAAACATTATAAAACACCATCTTTGACAGATTCTGAATCATTGTGTCCTTGTTGTAAATTCAGCATTAAATCTTTCAGCTGAAGTTGTTTGTCTCCTTGTAAAAAGTGTCAGTTTGTGGCAGCATGTCTGTACCAGCCTGTCTGCTTCTGTGTCTAAAGTGCTAAAGTCTTACCTGCCAACATTGATCAGCTGTTTGAATACACTGTTTACACTGATTTCACCATTTACACTCCATTTATGAAAGAAGAAACATGTTATTGATCTAAACATGTCACATGTTACAAAGACACTAAACAGTAACAACATAGGCGGCTACTTTGTCCCCGTGGAGAAAGTCCCCAGACTCCCTTAAAAAATGTGTCAGTTTAGTGAGTTGTTGAGTCGGAGACACTTTATAAACTCTGTGAAACTCTGTCTCTGACTCATTCTGCATTATTTGGACCTTCTTGTTCATTCAGCAAATGTTCTACATGAGAAGTGAGATTTGATCACTCGAGATGCAGGATTCTAAGTGTGATCTGAACACACACACACACACACACTCTGACCTGCTCTCTCTCTCTCTCAGGTGAGGTTCCCATCCTGAACGTCAGCTACAAGCCTCAGACCATCAGCCCCAAGTTCAAGGTTCGTCCAGTCACAGTCTGAAGTTGTGAGGTTGTTGTTTTGTAAGAGTTTGAAGATGTGACATGTGTGTGTTTGTGTTTGTGTGTGTGCGCGCAGGGCAGCGTCAGAGCTCTGCTGCACGAGAAGATCCGAGACGCCTACACTCACCCACAGTTCATCACCGACGTCATGAAGCCCATGCAGATAGAGAGCATCATCGACCAGGACGTAAGAAAACACAAAGAAATCTGCTGATGCTTCTTTCTTCTGAGGAGACGCCTGACTCCTCCTCTCCTCTCCTCCCCCTCAGGTGCAGAACCTGTCCGGTGGTGAGCTGCAGAGAGTCGCTCTCACTCTGTGTTTGGGGAAACCAGCAGACGTTTATCTGATCGACGAGCCGTCGGCCTACCTGGACTCAGAGCAGAGATTGATGGCCGCCAGGGTCATCAAGAGGTAACACACACCTTCTACTACCTGCTCCGACTCCTCTTCCTCTCTTCTTCCTCCTGCTGTCTGTCTGACTCTGCTGTGTTTTCACCTGCAGGTACATCCTCCACGCAAAGAAGACGGCGTTCGTGGTAGAGCACGACTTCATCATGGCGACCTACCTGGCCGACAGAGTCATCGTGTTCGACGGCATTCCCTCCAGGCACACTTACGCCAACACGTAAGAACCAGAGTCACGTTTTAAACACACAGAGACGTTTGTAAGACGGAGCGTGAGTCGCTGTGACGTGACCGGTTGTCTCCTCAGTCCTCAGAGTCTGCTGGCCGGGATGAACCGCTTCCTGTCGCTGCTGGAGATCACGTTCAGACGAGACCCGAACAACTTCAGGCCGCGCATCAACAAGCTCAACTCCATCAAGGTATGGACACACACATCAGTGTCACGACATGTGTACGGAAGCCCTGAAGGACACGTGGAGAACTTTTGCTTTCTGTGATCCATTTTCTAAGTTTTGCTATAATAAGTCAGTTTGTTTTCTTCTCTTGAATAACTTCTTTTCACACACGAAGAAAAATAAAAGTTTGTACATTCTCACGGGAAATAAAGAAGAAGGAAGGAAAACAATTTAGATCAACTTAGAAAATAGATCATCAGAAACACAATGTCTTCACTTCATCCTCGGGGCTTCTAAACACGAGGCTGTGAGAGGTTTATAGTTCAGAGTAGAACTCGGTGGCTTTCTGGAACAATAACAAACAATAAATACACGAAACCTGCAAACACATTGATATGAACCTTCACTGACCTCTGCTGGTGGCCTGTAGGAACAACAATGACTCAAACGTGTTCTGTTTTTATCAACACTGAACGTTTTCCTTGATTGTCGCTGTTAACACTTGCTGATAAAGTTTTATTGAAACAGACACTGACCTGTCGTCTCTGTCTCTCAGGACACGGAACAGAAGAAGAGCGGAAACTATTTCTTCCTGGACGACTAAGACCACTTCCTCTCTGACCATCTCTGACTTCCTGTGACGCTCCGGAGGCGGCGGGCGGCGTTCACAGTCGGAGAGCAGCCTCAACATTTACCACAAATACAACCGGGCTGCGTTCAACAAACAGCAGATATGTTTAAACCATAAGAAAGAAAAACCCCATCAGCCTTTGTGTACCGGGCTGCGTTCAGCAGCCAGCAATGTTGTGAACCGTTGAAAAAAAAAGTGCATTGCATTCTGTGTCAGTCAGCCTAAACATACTGGGCTGCGTTCACAAGCCAGCGACATTGTGGAACATTCAGCAGCGTATTTTAACACTCATGCATTTACAACAAATGATAATAAACTGATGCTATCTGATCCAACAGCTGATCCGCTCTTCATTTATCAGAACCGCTTTTCTATAAGTTAAACGTCTGTATGTTCATGAAATACTTTCATCTCCTCAGGTGGACAAAGTGCTCTCATCTCTAACTTTAATGAAAGTATTCAAATCAAAGAATAGGAAATACAGAATACAAAGACAACTCCCAAAAGGTCAAAATAAAAAAAAATAAAAATTCAGAAACCCCCCAAATTTTAGCCCTTTAAAAAAAAAATGTTTCTGAATTCCCAAAAAGACAATTTAAAAGAAAAATCAGAATTCCCAGAACAGTCAGGATTTTCAAATAAGTCGGAATTCCAAGAGGAGTCAGAATACAAAGAAAAAGCCAGAATTTTGAGAAAGTCACAATTCTAAAATGCATCTAAATTCACAATTATGGGAGAGAAAACAAATCTGAATTCCCAGAATTTCCCTCCAAACTGTGAATTCCCTGATGAGTCATAAATCAGAATTCCAAAATACGTAAGTATTCCCAGAAGACTAAGAAAAAAAAAATCAGATTTCTCAGGAGTCACAGTTTTGAGTAAATTCAGAATTCCCAAATAGGTCAGAATTCCTAGAAGAGTCAGACTTCCCAATAAATCTGATTTTTTTTCTTAAAAGTGAGAATTCCCAAGTCAGAATTCCCATAAAAGTAGGATTTTTTTTCAAAGAGAGAATTTTTAGAACAGTGAGAATTCCCTGTAAGTCAAAAAAAAAAAGTCAAAGTTCCAACAGTCGGAATTTTCAAATAAATTGGATTTCCCAGAGAAGTCAGAATTAACCAGAGGACTCAGGTGAGAATTCCCAGAAAAAGTCAGAATATATAAGAAGTCTAACTGAAGAAGAATTTTAACTGAAAAAATAATAATTCCAGAAGTGTTAGAATTCCCAAATAAGTCATAGTTCTCCCGAAAAGGTCTGAATTCCAAGAAAAAGTCAGAGTACTAAAAAATAGTCGGAACTTCAATAAAGAGCAGAATTTTGAGTCAAAGTCTTCATTCTCAAATAAGTCCGAAATCCCCCAAAAATTCAGAATCGAGAAAAAGTCAGAAATCGTACAAAAGGCAGAATTTTGAGGGAAAAAACGCAAAATTCCCTAAAACTAAAATTTCGTAGGGAGAAAAAAAAGTCTGAATTCCCCAAAAATTCCCCAATTATGATTTGGTTGTAAACAAAAATATATTTAAAGTTACTTACTTGAGCAGTCTTTCAGTTTAAAATCAGTCTTAAGGTGATTGTGACTCAACATGATGATGATACCAGGTAATACTCAGACAAACTGACAACAGACTCCAGCAGGAAGTCCTGATTTAACCAGAAAACCAAGAGACAACAGGAGCAGCAGCTTCTGAACCAAAGTTTATTTATTCAACCGCATAGAAAAATCCAACACAAACAACAAAAGCTTTTGTTCTGTACAGCAGCGTTTCCCAAACTCACAGGAGGAAGAAGTGTGACAGTAAAAAGTAGCAAACATAAGGCACTGAATCTACAGTCTTTTACCCAAAGTGGTGAAAGGAAAACAGGAAAACTAGGAACCAGACGACAATTAAAATAACAAACCTAAAGAAAACATCCGCACAGCTTCGATGAGCTCCTCTGACAGAGTCATAAAGATACTGTGGTGGTTCTCAAGCAGCTCCCAAATTATTTGTTGTGATATGAAATCAACTTGTTTGTTTTTAGCTCACAGTGCTGACAGACGCTTGGAGGAAGTGCTCGCTGTACTTGGTTGGTGCTTGTCATGTTTTTTGCTGAAATACACTTGAATATCGAAAGCTTTATTGACATGCTGCGCTCCCAGATGTTACGCTACCTTGGAGGGATTGTGAAGAGTCGGAATTTTGAATTCCTAGAGAAGAACTCTCATTTCCAGTCTTAATGCTAAGCGAAGCTAAGTGACAGCAGCTTCACTCTTGATTATAAAGCTGAAAAATAGCTCTACATTTAATGGAAATGTTGCTGGATGAGACGATTGATACAATCGTCTCATCCAGCAACATTCCCATTAAATGTAGAGCTATTTTTGTTTACTCTCATTTCCAGTCTTAATGCTAAGCTAAGCTAAGCGACAGCAGCTTCACTCTCGACAAGAAAGATGAAAAATAGTTCAACATTTAATGGAAATGTTGGTGGATGAGACGACATTTCCATTAAATGTAGAACTATTTTTGTTTACTCTCATTTCCAGTCTTTTTGCTAAGCTAAGCTAACAGACAGCAGCTTCACTCTCGGCAAGAAAGATGAAATTTAACAAACATTTCTGACTATTCCTTGAAAGAAAAATGTGATGACATATCAAAATTCAGAGAACAAAATTTGCAAAAGAACCTCAGACATGTTCCAGCATCACATCAAACGTGGCGACAAACTACACAGCTCTACTCTGAACATGTCTGTAGTCTTCAAAGCACTCAGGTTGTTTTTCTCCAATCCATAAAGTGACACGTAAACTTGCTAACACGGTATGCTAACGAGCTAGCTAACAACGAGCTTGATGAAGAGTAGTGTTCATGAGCATTTCGACACTCTTAAATACACACACGGACTTTCAGGTTTTCTGAAGAAAGGCAGGCGAAGGCACAACGATGAGGAGACTGATCGAACTGATTGGTTCTTGCATCCATTTTCTACGTGAAATCAATCTTGTCCATCAATCAGGTGAAAACACAGGCCGCAGAAAGAAGCAGGAAGTGTCCAAAGCAGAAACCAAACAAGCTTGTGGGGGGTGGGGGGGTCCTATGTCCTCACTTCTCTTTGGCTGAGAGCTTAGTATCCTCTCTCGCGGCCCCGCCCCCTGTAGGAGGAGTTATACTGGATGTAGCCGTACCCGCCCCCTGCGTCTCCACCATGTCTCCTCCTGTACGACCCTCTTCCTTGATCACTGCTTCCCCTCCCTCTCCCTCCTCCACCTGCTCTGGGGTTCCTCCTCTGCCCTCTGTAGCTCGGCGGCGGCGGTTTATATCCCGGCTGCTCGTCCCAGTCGTCCTCCGTGCTGCAGCCGACAGACAGCGGCTCTGCCATGGCGCCGGTCGACAGGTAGCTCACCTGGCCGGGCTCCGGTGCCCCCAGTGAGACCATCTTGCTGGGGGGAAGTAGTTTTTGGTGGCCTCGGTAACCACGTGTGGGGTTGTTATCACCTGGGAAGGTCGTCTTGATGATGTCGTAAGGTATTGGAGAGCCGGGAGTGCTGCCGGTCTTAATGGTTGTCATGGAGACAGGAACATCCTTGACGCCAGGGTTTGAGACCAGCTGAAAGACAGACACGTGTTACTTTAATACTCTTAAATATACCACAGCAACTACTGTTCCAACCCCAGCAGGTGTGTGTTTCTTACTATGGGATTGTTGGGGTTGAGTGGCGGGTCCACCAGCAGCACGGTTCGGGTCAAACCGTCTCCCGGCTCCTTCGTGAGGGCTGATGGGAAACAAGAACGTCCCATTAGAAGCGGCACTGAGACATTTTGTACTTTGGCTCCCTCTGGTGGCAGAAACAGTAACAAACACACATTTAAGGATTCATCACAGGACTCCTGTGTGCCATCTGCTAGTGATTCATACCAAACATGAGCAGTTATATTACATTTTATTTTGAAAATCTAGAATAAAAAGAAGCTTTCACGCACCATAACTAGGAACCACGACCGCTCTGCTGTTGTTAGCATTAGCCAAGTTAGCAGCAGAAGGACCAGGGACTCGGCGGGACCCTTGCCCAGGCACTGTGTCCCCGTTGGTGGGCTGACGCTGCTCCATTGGCCCCTGGCTCACCTGGATCTCTTCATGTGCAGGTGAAGACTGATATCCCAATGAGGACGGTGGGTACGGAGACACACTCGCAGGGTACATTGGGTGTCCCGAGCCTTGACCCGCGTGGTACCCCTGAGACATGGGCTGATGTACCGGATACGGTGGACTTGGTGCTGGATATCCAACTGTAAAGTTGGGGTTTCTGGGTGGGGGCATCTGGTGATGTTGCCATGACAGCGAGGGGCAGGGCATCCTCTGGTGTGGCGACTGGGCGACGGGGTACCCGGCCTGGTTATAAGAGTGGTCGCCAGGATGGGCGGGTTCAGCGAGCGGGGCTTGGTGGTCGTACTGAAGCCCCACAGCTGCTGAAGTGGGAGGGTACTGGGAGTAGGCCTCCTGGTGACTGGGGGGGCGGTTAGGTGCAGGGTAGTGGGGGGCAGGAGCAGGGGAGGGGGAGCGGGAGGGGAACTTGGGGTGCACGGTGTGGGCCTGCTGGAGCGGGAGGAGGTATATGTAGGGAGGGAACATGGGCATGGAGTAGGACTGGAGAGGAGAGAGGAGAGTGTCACTGCTTTCTACCAGTAACAAGTTCAAGTTTGAAAACAGTGAAGTTTAACCACTTAGTGAACGCCCCCATTTTAAGGTTCTTTTTCCAAAACGACATACCGAAATTAAAAGCATGACAGCTCCCACATAGTTTGAGACTCAGGGATGTGCTTGGTACCACTGGAAAGGTAACACCCTCAAGTTTTTCTTTAAGTGTAAGTGTGATTCTATGACATACTGACACAGAGTTACAGAGGTTTGAACACAGGTTTTGGTTTCCGTCCAATTCAAATATCAATGAACTGACTAAGATATAAGGGTTCAGGTATGTCATGGGCACAGCAGACACAATTAGGCCATAGCCACAGGTGTCAGCTTGCTACACTCAAAATTTGAGTCAAGATTTTTCACAATTGTTTTTCTAAAGGCATGTCTGTGCGTTTTGCTTGGGTCATTTTTTTCCAAGAGCGCCTACTGAGATTCAAAGGCTTATAACTTGAGAACCCCTTTACCTAGAAACATAATCTTGGTCTCAAATGAAAGCTAAGACCCTGCAGGGTTTCTTGCTTGTTCGACACTTGTAGCTAGTTTTGGGTAAAAAGACATGGATATTCCCATTCTATGGACTCTTGGCGAACTATGAAAAAAAAAATGTGGCATGACGTTGTAGCTGTGGAAAAAGGGAACACTCCGAAGGTATGTAGGCATTCTTGCTTTTTGCGGTAGAAGGCTCTTTCTAATGTGTCATGGTGAGTTTAGAAGGTTATTACATGGTCTGGAAATAACTTTTTTGGGCTTAAAATAATCACGACAGTCTCAGCTTTCCAACAGTGAGTATATACTGTTTAGTGAAGGGTGTTCCTTAAGTGGTTAAAGTTAAAGTAAACTTAATGATGGTGTGATACTGACAGGTTCTACTCTGGTTCTGTCTTACCTTGACACCCAAGTTGAAGAAAAACCTCAAGACGTTGACATCTGCAGAGGACACAACACAAACACATTGTTTTTAATATTCTGTGATTTTATGCTTTTATCCTATGTAAGGTGACCTTGGGTGACTTGAAAGGCGCCATCAAACAAATAAAATGTATTATTACTGGTACTGAATCTTTTTGTAAAACTGTCTGATTCTTGTGTTTTACAGAAAATAGTTTGATGTTTCCTACAGCTGATGAACTTTATTAATTAAACACACGGATCAGAAAAGGACAAACTCTATGAAGCTAAACTCCAAAGTCTGACTTTAAACCTTTAAACTCGCAACTTTCTCTGACTGGAATTCTGAGATTAAAGTCAACATGTCGAAGAATAAATGAAAAAGTCAGAACTCCCAAGAAGTTTCAGCCCTGATCCTCGTCTGTACATAAAATTATTATTCAGTTGCAGCTCAGCTTTAATCCTGAGGCTCTTCGGTCCGGCTCACCTTGGGGCAGGTCGTCTCCCGACTTGCTGGAGGACATGGGTGGAGGCGGAACCACTTCTCCCTTCTCCCCCTGTGGGAACCCGGGGTACAGGGGGTCCTGGTAGAGCTGGGACAGCTGCTGCAGAGGAACTGCTCCTTGGATGGACTGAGGGTGAGGAGGAGGTGCAGACTGTACGTGGGGGTGATGAGGAGGTTGAGGAGGGTGAGACTGCTGGGGAGGATGATGAGGCGGAGAGCCCGGCTGAGGCTGGGTGGGAGGGAGCGAGGCCTCGGTTTGATTCTGGGTGTTCTGGGTCGGGAGGGAGGGAAGAGGGGAGGTGGAGAGAGAGAGGGAGGGATGTGGGACCTGGGAGGGATGAGGAGGCTGGGGAGGGTGGGGCTGCACAGAGGTGGAGACAGGAGGTAGCTGAGAGGACGGGACCAGGGTCACCTCAGACTGGGACTGAGGGAGGTACTGGGCCTGAGACTGGGGCTGGAGGTGGGTCACAGAGGCCTGGGTCTGATGGAGGGAGGTCTGGGCCTCAGTCTGGATCTGGGGCATCGATGTTTGGTTTGGGGGCAGAGACGGGTGGGTCTGGCTCTCACTCTGGGTCAGAGAGGACTGGGTTTGGGTCTGGGACACCTGAGGATGAACCTGGGACAGGGAGGCCGGACTCTGCAGGGTCTGAGGTGCAGCCGGGTCAGGTCCAGTATTTGTCAAAGAATCTGAGGGAAGAGAAGATGAAGACGAGTCAGAAACATTCAGACGCTTCACGCTGATGATGTCACGTCATAAAAAGTGTCTTACTCAGAGTCGGTGCTGAAACTGGTGGAGCGTCGGGAGCAGCCTGACGGAGCTGGGAGGTGGAGGTGGGTGGAGGAGGAGGTGGTGGGTGGACTGGGGGAGTGACGGAGAGCAGACACGGGTGGGGAGGAGCGGGGGAGGATGCCCTGAGCCTCGGCAGGAGAGGGAGCGATGGGAGCGATGAAAGTGGGAGGTGGAAGTGAAGAAGACGGAGGAGGTGAGGCAGACGACGAGGCAGGAGGAGAGGGTGAGGAGAGGACGCCAGGGGTGGGGGGTGATGAAGCAGCGGGGAGGGAGGGAGGGAAGAGGAAGGAGAAGAGACAGGCGGAGGAGGGGACGGAGGGAGGAACAGCTCCTCCTTTCACAGGAGGCTTAGAGCTCGGGGCAGCAGCAGGAGGAGAACCGAGTGGAGCTCCAGCTGCTGAGGAGGATGTGCTTGTTTTAGTCGGGGCAGCACAGGATGGAGCAGCAGCAGGAGCAGCAGGAGCAGCAGTGGTGGTGGTGGTGGTGGTGCGGGTGGTGGTGGTAGCAGCGGACATATTTGTGTTGGGCGCTGAGGCCTTGAGCGAGCTCGGACAGGCAGGACTGGAGTGGGAGGTTACAGGTGGAGCAGCAGCAGGAGGGGTGGGGTTGGAGGGTGTAGTAGTGTTGGTGGGAGGTGCAGCAGCAGCAGCGTCTGCAGGTGGGGGGGTGGAGGATTTGGGTCTTTCTCCAGCAGAGGGCGACGGTGCTCTGACGTCCTCCACCGGACTCTTCTGTGAAACACAGAGGAAACAGTTAGTGTCGAGATGAAAGGATTGTTCAGTGTGACATCACACAACATCACACAACACACAACATCACACAACATCACACAACATCACACAACATCACACAACATCACACAACATCACATCCTGCCAATAGTCAGTCTTTTAACGCTCACTTCTACAGACCCTCTGAAGGAATGACTCTCATGAAGGTCCCTGAACACATCACTGATGACATCACTGATGACATCACACTCACCGTCAACTGAACCGACCTGCAGTCGACCCGAGTGACACGTCTGACTTGTTTCAATGACTTATTGTGAGAGCGTTCCTGATCTGCTCCCTCACCTGGACCGACACTACAGGTGTGTGGTCTGTCCTCCATCAGGTGTCAACAGCTGTGGTGTGAGCCACAGGTGACAACAGGACCTCCCAGGTGGAGGGGATGATTATGAACGTACCGTCTTGTTCCTCTGAGATCTTCTCTTCTCTCCTCCTTTCTTCTTCCCTCCGTCTCCCTGCAGGCCGGACTGAGCCTGAGAGGGTGAAACAGGAACCGATGAGTGAAGTCACAACAAAGAGTAAAACATCCTGAACTGCTGACACAACACTTTGTGACAGATGCAACATTTAATGTTTATATATCTGGAAGCAGCGACCTGCGACGTCCTCTTTCATGTAGTAATATCTCAAACATACACATCATGCAGTAAAAGTACACAGTCTGTCAGCTCGTCACTCACGCCGAGGGCGGGGAAGCTGTCCTCGTCTCTCAGCTGGATCTCCACCAACGCCACGTTCATCTCCTCCTCCTCTTTGGCCTTAAGCAGCTCCGGCGTAATACCGAACGCCGACTCCATCGAGCTCACGGACTTCAAGGCTCTGTAGGAGGCTCACAGTTACTACAGGACGCCGCATTGAAACACACGAAGAAGAAGAAGAAAAGAGGTGCTGAGTGCACTGACCTGTTGGCTTTCCCTCCTCCCTGCTCGTCTACGGTGGCCTGTGAGGGCCACGAGTGCTGCTTCTGCACGCGCCCACTGGAGCCCGGCGCTGTCGTCTGGGAGACAGAGGATGCTGGGACGTACTTCCCCCGGCCTCGGCCCTTACCCCGCTCCTCCCACTCTGAGGGGGAGACACACACCTTCAGCCTGCTGTAGCACTGCTTAAGACTCTGTGTGTGTGTGTGTGTGTGTGTGTGTGTGTGTCTGTGTCTGTGTCTGTATGTGTATGTGTGTGTTTGTGTGTGTGTTTGTGTGTGTGTGCGCACCTCCATGTCCGTTGCTGAGCCTCTTGTCTCGGGTCACCACGGTGCTCCAGCTGTTCTCGTCTTTGGGAGGACGAAGACTCCACAGAGGGACCTGTCTGCACAGACGCGCACACACACACACACACACACACACACAGACACAGACACACACACACACAGACACACACACACAGACATGATTGATTAATTAGTTGATTGACACCTGGCAACTAAAGATTTGCTTGCCTGCATTCCCTCTCAATGATTTTATCAATGTTGAGGTTGGAATGTTACATAACAATGGTGTGCATGTCTGTGTGTCTGTGTGTGTGTGTGTGTGTGTGTGTGTGCGTGTCTGTGTGTGTGTGTGTGTGTATGTGTGGGACCTACTTCCTTCCCAGCTCCTCTATGTAAACAATCACTGAGCCGCTGTTGGGAGGAACATCCTTGACCGTCGCATTGTAGCTCCGCCCATTTGCCTCGAGACGAACCTACAGGTGACACATAAACACACACACACACACACACACACACACACACACACACACAAGATGTTTAAAACACACACACTTAAGGAAACCGAGTTGACTGGAGGACAGTGAACACACCACACACCTGGCAGCGGTCTCCTGCAGTGAACTGCATGCCTGCAGCGATGCAGTAATCCATCTTCTGTTGAGCTGAAACACAAACAAACTGTTGAACTCATTTATTTTAATGATTCCACCCAAACAACAAATACAGGATGTAATTAACTACCTGAGAGATCAATACGTGTGAGCGCTTTGTCTCTGACTCAGTTTGTCAATAAAGTTTATTCAGCCTCACCTCTCTTGGACTTCTGCCAGACGTCGTACTCTATGTTCCTGAGCAGAGTCGGGTTCAGTGAACGCCTCACCCTCTCATTTAGCTGTCGGCCCCGCCCACGGCCCTGAGAGACACACACACACACACACACACACACACACACACACACACACTCAATGATATTATGTTCAACAACAAAGAAGGCAGTTCAGCCGGTATGTAGAGCAGTTTGATAACATTCATATGTCGTGTGTGTGTGTGTGTGTGTGTGTGTGTGTGTGTGTGTGTGTGTGTGTGTGTGTGTGTGTTACCCTGTATCTTGTATTCGTCGTCGTTCCATTTTGAACCCTGCATCATAAAAACACACACAGACATAAAACTTCACTTCTGAACAGAATCTGTAGTTTTTGTAGTTTTCCAGTTTGTTTACGACCAAAAACAAATTAAAACAACTCGTTTTATAATAATGAAACATGTTTTTATTAAATAAGATAAATTTAAAGTTGCATGAAATTACCACAAAAATGCAAAACAATGCATAAAACTAAAAGTGACTGACAATTAAATCTAAGAAGGAGCTAAACACATATATTATATTGTTTATTATTATACTGTTAGAAGGAAATTAAGGCATTTATTAAGATTATTAATAATTATTGTTTGGTGCAGTTCTATATCTTTAGAGTTAAATCACCTATTTATTTAGTTCTACATTACCAATATATTTTTTTATGTTTTTATTTCTTGATTATTTTATAAAAAAATCCCCAAATAAATACAAATAAATTATAAATATATAGATAAAACTAATAAAGCCACATAAATACAGAATGTTTAAGATTTATTTATTTATTTAATAATATAAATTTAAACCTACTTTTATCTTCAATATTATCTTTGACGCACTTTAAAGCCTATTTATTTATTCTACATTTTTTATGAGTTTTTTAAATTATGTATCTATTTATTTACTGGTTTATTTTTTGATTTGGGCAGTTTCAGTCCTCCATAATTGGATTCCTGATATATTTCTAATAACTTGAAGTTAACACTGTCGTCATGTCACAGTCCCGTGCAGGTAAGTTAACAGTTTCCTCTAAATGTTCTGGAGGAAGTGGACCGGTCTCCTACCAGAGCTGCTCGCCGGCGTCCAGGTCGGACTCGTCGCTGCTGGCACACGGGTTCATGCCGTCGTCGCTCACCAGGTCGGTGGGGCGGCCGACGCGCTGACACAGAGTCAGAGAGCTGCGGTCCACTTTGAAGACGTTGTCGTACAGCAGCTCGTACAAGATGGCTGCAAGAGACGCACACAGTCAGAACAAAGTCCTGTTCTGTTAGAGTGATTAAATCACTCTAACAGAACAGGACTTTGTTTCGACATTACAAACATCCCGCTGGTTTGATCTGATGAAGCAGAATCACTCACACTGGCAGAGCGCGGCGTTCTTCAGGTGGCTGACGGGATAAACGCTGTCGTAGTGATTCCCGTTCAGGAAACACAACCGCACCTGAGACACAAACACAAACACGACGTCAGACGACCTCAGCGACACTCGGAGGAGGTTCTGCAGAACATTTCAACACCTGCAGGTTTCAACAAGTTGAGACTGACAGAGTTCACTTCTTCTTCCTCTCTGTCTGCTGATGACTGGAGTTTAAGGACTTGCAGAAACTGTTTGAAGGTTTTTATGATCATTTATCGACTCACTCTGACATTTTATTACTTTAAAAAACAGGAAACATAAAGTCAACTACTCTCAAAGTGAATCCAGTGGAGAGGAGAAGAAGACAGAGCTCGTGTGTTCATCTCACCTTGTCCTTGAAGTTGTTGTCTGTGATGTTGACGGCTGGTTTCCCCGGCTCCTGGAAGATCATGAAATCCTTCCTGCACAGAGAGACAAGATACAGAGAGAAGAAGAAGATACAGAGAGAAGAAGAAGAAGAAGAAGAAGAAGAAGACATGATGACTCATCGACATCCAGCTGAACTCTGTTTCATCCAAATGTGTCTGAGTTTTGATTTCTCCTGTTTTTAATCTCACACTACATCACGTACGTTCATTACTGTTGTGCTAATTCACCATCTGGCAGTCAGACTGAAGTCTAAAGTGACACTCCCACATTTACTCTCTGACTATCCCAGTCAAACTCTGGAGTTTACAGGACATGATACATGTGATGCTTCTACAGAAGACAGATTCTTACTGGTAGATGACGGCCAGCGCGTTGATCTCCACCTCGCCCACCCATTGCTGCAACACAGAGGACCATGTTAGCTTCTCATGCTACAGATCAGTCAAAGAATAAACAACCAGGTGAACGCTGAAATATATCTCTAACACAGAACGAACAGATTTCAACGGAGACAAAGAAGAGAGAGAGAGAATGATGAGGCGAGTCGTACCTGAGGGTCCTGCAGCTTCAGCAGGTAATCCTCAAAGTCTCCTTCTATGAACTGTGACACACACACACACACACACACACACACACACACAGACCAGTCAAATACACTCTAACATTTAAAACAGATCAAAAAGTTTGTCGCCTCAACTTCAACTTCAAATTACTCAACATCTATTTTAATAACTGATGATTCTTTGACAGTAAAGTGAATATCAGACACCTGAAGACATCCTGGGCTCCAGAAACAATCAACACTGTTCATCATGTTCTGACATGTCACAGAACAAACAACTCAAATCAATTCATCAAGAAAATGATCAACAGTAACAATTATCAGCAGCTGCAGTTTGTTCCATACTGGTTTCCTCTTGTTTGAGTAAAAAAAAAGATCATCTAGTTCTTTAAGTTAAGGTCCTTCATCATTATCTGTTCTTAAAGATTTACACTCGATTCACCAGCGAGCTTCTTCCTGCTGACAGCAGGCGACACCGTGATGTCACTCTGACATCATTATATAAGCGACTTCACTGGACGACACACCCTCAGGAAAACAGATAGACCAGAATGCAATGCAGCGACAGAAAGATCATAAACAGAACTCCTGGGCGTCGTCAGAGCGATCTGAGTCAGCGTCACCAACACTTTCTGTTTCACTTCAGGTCAAACTCAGAGAAACTCGGCACAAGTTCAACCTGCCGCCTCAGCGCTCAGCAACACACTCATCAATGAGTCTGTGTTCAACGTCAACACAACCTAACCTTCAGTGGTTAGTAACACTCGTAACCACACACACACACACACACACACACACACACGCCGCCTTCCTTCACTCTCTGATTGGTTGTTTGGCGTGTCTGAGTGTCAGCAGGAAGTTCATCCAGTCGTTCATTAACAAAGTCACAAACAAGCTGAAATAAAACCACTTCAAACTTTTACAGCATCAGTGACGTAATGATACAAACTTTGTTCCATAACTTAATAAACGAGCTGTCCTCAGAAGAGAGTACGGTCCCAGAACACTGTCTGAAGCTAGAGAGGTGGCGGGGTCCGCCACACGTAAACACAGTCAGACAGTTTAAACTGTGTTGTCCTTTAGTTTCAGTGTGTTTACTCAATCTTGACAATCTTTCTCCTCTGATCAACACTTCATCTCCAGAACTACAGACTGCTCCTTTAATGACATCAGGTGAGTGTGAGTGGACGCACCGCCTCGTAGGTTTCTCTGTTCCGCTTCAGGAACTCCACACATTTGGCTCGAACTTCAGTATGAAGACTTTGGCAGTGCAGCACCTGGATGGGGTCAAAGGTCACCAACACACAACAACAGTTACTGTAACACTGTTAACATCATATGAAATTGTTTAACCAGATTTTTAAAAAGGTTTTCTTGTTGAAGCTTTCTGATGATGATTCAAGTGAAGCGACTGTGTAATAAATGTCACGGTTTTGCATCTTTTTACAGAGATAACTCGACAGTAACAATATCTGCGTGTGTATGAACCTTTACAGAAGCAAATCCTAAATGTTTCTGATCTGTATAGTTCTGTAACCTTTCAGAGTCGTGTTGTAATCCTAGAGAGCTGTTTAATGTGATTTAACATAAAAGGTCTCGTCAGTGTTTTCATGAAATTCACAGGCGAAAGAAGCCTAAATGATCAAGTTTGGATCAAAACACATCCTGACTGCACCATTAAAATGTTCTGAATAAATGCTTTACAATAACAAATCAAAAGAGAGCTCATTTCTAATGTACCTCAGTTATTAAACTTCATCAAACTGTCTGCCCCTCACTGTTTACTGCCCTCATAGCACAGCTTTGCTCCTTAAATGTGAGGTTAAAGTGTTATTAATGATTATTGGTACATTGTCAGAGAGCCTAAAGCTTCTAACAATAGAAAACATGTTTGTCTTGTGGAAAAAAACAATGTGTGCAGCGGAGCGTGCTGAGGTCCCTTAAAAAAAAGCTATAAATGTAAGTGTTTTTAAGGCTTAAAGTTTAAAAATGTTCGCTCTAAACTTTGAAACTCTGTTAAAAACACTGTAACACATGCTAGCTTTCATTCGGCTAACATTTGACACTTGCTAGCCTGCATCAGCACAACAGACAGCCCAGACCCAGCCTGTCACCTGCGCTCAGTAAGCTAGTTTGAAACTTAACGTTAGCTTCGTCTTCTTCAGGTGTTTTTCACTTTACCTGCTCGGCGACGGCCCGAAACAAGCACGAGCCGTCTTTGGCAATCTTCTTCCGATGCAGCCCGATTGATCTCAGGTAGTCATCCATGAGTTTCTCTGCCCCTCGCTCCTCATTACTCTGCATGCTTCCGCCGCCGTCCATGCTAGCGGGGGCTAGCCGCTAAAGCTAGCTGCTGAACTACCTGCGTGTTTGACCGTTTTGACGGCTAACGGTTAAAAACTGTTGGACGCGACCGGCTACAAGTTGTCAAAACGTCCCCAGAAGAGAGTTTAATATCTACATCTACGACCAGAAGACTGTCAAACATAAAAATGGCGGTTTCTAGTTTCGTTTTCCAGGAAGCCGTGCTACTCCCGGAGAGGTTATTCCAGACTGTCAGAAAGTGAAAGTACAACAGTCAACTTTAGCTCACATTTAGCAGGCAGGCTAACAACTAGCAACACGCCCCCTTCTTCCTCTACGGTGTCAAGTAGGCACACCGCGTCGCAGCGTTTCCTGTTTGCTCACCAAAGTAAAAGTCAAAATAAATTAAATGTGTAACTAATTTATGTGTTTCTGACATAAACGTGTTCACTGTCCACCGGAGTAAAATCGATAACCTGTCAGAATGTTCACTAACATCATTATGTCTACACTTACGAGAAAATAAAAGACTTTCATCAATACAAAAAATAACTTTCTGGGATATTTCCAAAATAAAAGCCTCCCTGTCAGAAGCATGCGAGCCCCCGGTAGTTACTACCAAAATAAAAGCCCTGCCTGGTTGCATAGATAAACATTACTCACACAAGCTGTATCCATCCATCCAGCTCCATCCAACCAGCTGCATCCAACCAGCTCCATCCATCCAGCTCCATCCATCCATCTGCATACATCCAGCTCCATCCAACCAGCTGCATCCAACCAGCTGCATCCAACCAACTGCATCCAACCAACTCCATCCATCCATCTGCATCCATCCATCTGCATCCATCCAGCTGCATACAACCAGCTCCATCCATCCAGCTGCATCCAACCAGCTGCATCCATCCAGCTCCATCCAACCAGCTGCATCCAACCAGCTGCATCCATCCATCCAGCTGCATCCATCCAGCTCCATCCAACCAGCTGCATCCATCCATCCAGCTGCATCCATCCAGCTCCATCCATCCAGCTCCATCCAACCAGCTGCATCCATCCATCCAGCTGCATCCATCCAACCAGCTGCATCCATCCAGCTGCATCCAACCAGCTGCATCCATCCAGCTGCATACAACCAGCTCCATCCATCCAGCTGCATCCAACCAGCTGCATCCATCCAGCTGCATCCAACCAGCTCCATCCATCCAGCTGCATCCATCCAGCTGCATCCATCCAGCTGCATCCATCCAACCAGCTGTATCCAACCATCCAGCTGCGTCCAACCAGCTGCATGGAGCTGCGTCCAACCAGCTGCATCCATCCTTTTAAGCCTTCTATTAGCAGGTGAAGAATGAAACAATTAGCTAAGCTTTTTATTTTGAAAATATCTAGCTATATGTCTGGTCCTGCAGGTATGATGTTTCTTCCCTCATGATGATGCTTCACACTGTGCTGTTCTGCAGAAGTACAGGATGTTGAGTTCTTCTTCCACCAGGAGACCCATTCAGACCTCCACCCAACACTTCATCCGCTCATAGTTTAACTCTTCTATCAGTCCTTCCATGGCGCTTCCTGTCTCTCCCTCCTCCTCCTCCTCCTCCTCCTCCTCCTCCTCCCTCTTCTCTCTCGGCTGAGGTTCCTCCGTCTCTTCCGGTCACACAGCACTAATGGATTTTCAGTCCTGCAGAGTGCCAAGAGCACCGACAGCTGATCTGGGTTCAGCTCATCTTCTGCTCTTCAGTCACAATAAGTGTGTGAATGAGAATCAGCTGCTGAACATAAACATGCAGGTGGACGAGCTGAGACTCCAGCAGCACCACAAATACCAAGATTATATCGTCTCCTAGAAGAAGCCTTTCCATTTATACTTCCTGGCTTTCTTTCTTGCCGTGAGTTGAAAAGATGTCCAGACACAAACTTACAGCCAACAGCCAGTTAGCTTAGCATAAAGACTAGAAACAGGAGGGAACAGCTAGCCTGGCTCAAGCTTGTTGAATATGTGCACAAACAAAAGTGTTATAACAAGGAGGTGTAGTTCTGTGTCGCCTTGTTTTCTTGTCTTGTTCATGCTAAGCTAAGCTAAGCTAAGCTAAGCTAAGCTAAGCCAACTGCTGGCTGTAGCGTCGTTTGTCCCATTCAGACATGTGTGTTATCAGTCTGAACATCTGATGCTCAAAAAAGAGAATAAACATGTTTCCAGCAAAGTCAAACGTTTCTTTCAAGCATGAAATGTTTTTAAGTTTTCTTATTTTTCAAATGTTTTAAACTGTCAATAATATTTGTGATGATTTCTCAGCTGATGTTTGTTCATTTCAGTCCTTTAAATCTGACATCTGGTCCACATTAACAGCAGCTTCTGTCCCTCTGACTGCGTCTCCCTCGTTCTCCGTCCTGACCTTTAACCTTTCGACCATGAAAAGAAAATATAAGTGATGGTCTCTCCTCCTCTTCTTCAGCCGCTCCGTGTCTCCTCCTCTTCATCTTATCTTCCTCCCTCCAAAATCTAATAATGACCTCTGCGTGCACGTGTCCTGTTTCTTTGCCCTCGCGCCGCCCGATGATTCGCCGAGCCCGCAGCCGATCCCAGCCAATGGACGGGGGCCTCCTGCTCGCCGCTACAACATGCCAGGTAACCGTGGCAACGGCCGAGGAGGGGACAGGACCCATGGCGATTGACACTTATCCTCCCACTCGTTTGGTGAGTGTGGTGTGTGACCTTCATCCCTGATTTCTCTCTCAAACGGCTCTTAAATTCTCTGATTTTTTCTCGTTTCTGACAGATTTTTGTGTCCAGCTCATCATTATATGACTCTGTGGTACTTTATAGTACTGGTACTACTACTTACAGTGAGTCAAATCTCTGCACCAGTGAACAGGTTATATTTCTTTAACACCCACTCGTGCTCTGTAACATGATCTCCTGCACTCAGAGAGAGATTTGAGTAAAGACGAGGTGTGAGTGGAGATGAGTCAGAGGAAATTAAACTTTATTGATCATTGCAGCAGCAAACAGTAACAGGATACAGCAGAGAGAAATGAAAAATTTAAAAAAAAGAATAAAGCAAATAACGTCATTGGGAGACAAACTGAGATGATCACCAGCCTCAAACGCTGGAGAGGTTTTTGTCTTTCATGCTTTTTTCTAGTAAAAATGACTGAAAGTGAAATATAAAGCAGCTCTCAGGCTCTGCAGAGTCTAGCACCATTGATTGGAGATACAATTCATGTTAAAGCAACACGTATGTGCAGGTTTCTGTGGTGGAGCTGCTTCAGCTTTAAGTTTGGACGGTGTTGAAATCACTTCCTGTTACCCTCCGACGACTAATCTGTGCAACATCATCATTATAAAGACAAAAAAAACATAAATTATCAGTAAAAGAACACAATAAAGATAAATAAATAGAAGATATGTGGTCTTTATTAATCCTTTATTAGTTATAATGTGCAAATTGTATTTTAGTTTTACGAAGTTGTGACTGAGCGTGACTTTGGTTTGCTAGCTAGCAAGGAAGCTAGCTAACCGTCTTGTTAGCTCCTGCACTCACCTCAACTAAATGTTAGCTTGTTAGTGAAGAAGCTTGTTGGCAGTTTGAATTAATCAGACAACCGCCTCGATATCACGGGTAAAATCAGGCAATGTGAGTAGCAAATACAGAACATTAATTTCAAGTCAGAGAGAACACAGCGGCCATTTTGTGTTCTGTTCGGGTTCTACTTTGTGTTTTTATTTTTCCTTGCAGTGTTTGTATGTCCCTTTAAAACACAGCATTGTTTAACTGTTGGCCAAATTGTACATTTTTCATTTAAAATGATGTTTGAAGTCGCCCTCTTGGCTCGACGTCAGTTAGCAAGCTAGCAAGGAAGCTAGCAAACCAACTTGTTAGCTCTTCTGCTCACTTCAACTGAACATTAGCTTGTTAGCCAAGAGGCTGGCAGTTTGAAGAATTAATCGTAGGTCGCCAGTAACACTCTATATATCACGGTTAAAATCAAATAATACAATCGAGTAATAACTACATGACTTAATTACATATCAGAGAGAGCGTGGCGGCCAATTTGTGTCCTACTTAGTGTTTTTTTCCCCTTTAGTCTTCTTTTAACAGTGTTTTTCATTCTAAAATACAAAATAATAAAAAACAAAACATGAAGAATATCAAGCAATTAATTATCCATGAGATTTGTATTTGAAGTAAATGTTCCCGTTTGTTAACCGCTGCTTTAGCCAGCTAGCTTCCATCTCTGCTTCACTTTGGCCCCGCCCACTAGAACAGGAAGTGACATCAGACCTGCTGAATCAGTTGTAGTATTGGATAAAAGAAACATTCCTGGTTTAGTGTTCGTGTTAAAAAAAAGGCTTACATATTTTAAAATGACTTGACTTTTTTTTTTTGTTTAATAGAAACTACATTTAGTGCAACTTTAAATTAAGACATTTTAGACTCTCAGGAGTCTCATGTAGTCATGTAAACACAAATACATTATCAATATACAACACAAATATTAGAAATATCATCGCTGTCCTCCAGAAACCTGGTGCCTTCAAAAATCCTCAAGAAGAGACGGCAGTGGAAAGATGCTGAAGTGAAAGATGAATTAATAAACTATTCAACTGTTCCAGTTTCTTATGTGTGAATATTTCCTGGTTTCTAACATAATAAAGAAAATATTTTGGAGTTTTAGACTGTTGGTTGTATAAAACAAGCAATTTTAAAACAATTAAATGGTGAAGTGATGAACAGTTGTTGGTTGCAGCCTTTGGACTGATTTCAGATCATTTAAATCAAAGCTGAAGATGATCTCAGAGGAGATGTAAACCTGGTGAAGCTGTCTGGACTTCAGCATCTTCTCCAGAGGGAATTATTTGTATTAGAAAATACGAATGTAACGTAAAAATGTTTATAAAGTTTGGCACAAACCCTCTCCCTCCATCCTGAAGGCGTCTGCATCTCCTGGTTATAAAGTGCTTTAACATCACTGCCAAAAACTCAATTTTAACGTCTATCAGAGAGACAACTGGAGCTTATTTACTCATGCTAGCAGCTAGCAGCTAGCAGCGGTGCTACACATGGCTACAACAATCAGTCCAGGCTGAAGTGTCTATCCAGCCATTTTAGTAGATTGTCTGAATTATTTCAATTAAATTCCAATTTTAGACTTTCCCATCAGCCTCTTCCGTACTTTGCGTTAATTCCTAAGTAGCTCATGTTAAGCATGCTAACATGCTAAACCAAGCTGCTGAAAACAGTAAACATCACCTGGTGTTAGCATCATAATTGTAGGCATGTTAGCATCGAGCCCCGAGGCCCAGATATTTTTCTCAGAAGCTAACATTGTGAAAGAAGCGTCTATAAAAATGGTCCCAACTCTGAGAAATGACTCGTTTCACTGTCATAACAGGAGCTGTTAGAATTTGGAAAGTCTTAAAGAGCCACACGATTCAATTAGTTTCTTCTGTATTCAAGTTAGCCGGGCGCTAAACAGGAAGTTAGCCGGCTGTATGGACCCACAACACAGAAGATCTCTGTAGTTTCACTCCCTGGAAGTCACTGAGAAGCTTCACAGGAGTGAACGAGGCTCCGACATCGACGCCGTCTCCAGACTCTAATTGTTGGATCCACGATTAGCATGCCTATGTTAGCATTTAGCTCACAGCGCTGCTAGCACGATCATTGAAACATGAATGAAATCATGCTGCGCGATCGATCGATTGATTGATGATTTTTGTGTCTTTTAGTATTTTATAATGCTGCTTTACTTTTATCAGTCAGATATTGCACTTTGCCATATTGTGATTCCAACAGTACTCAGATTAACTTCTCAGCAGTGATTCTCTCTACGATAACTCGACAGGATCTCGACAGTAAACGTCACTTTTCTTCTTTAAAACGTGCAGCGGGAGGATTTTTTAAGCTCGGGGTTTCTGCAGGACGAGAGAGACAGGCAATAAATATGTCACACGGTTAAATAGCTAAAGTCCAGTGATTATATGACCGACTAGAAGCAGGCAGGAATGCAGCAAAACTCACGAGCATGATGCAAAAAGTCTAATAAAGTCAAAAAACGTTCCGTATCTGTGTTTCAGTGCAGTTAGCATAACAGGAGCTGATTGACATTCTCATACAGTGTTCAGTGACAGTACCTCGATACATTACAGAGCTTAACATCCATCAATAGTCCAGAGGATGGATAGAGGAGGAGGAGGAGGAGGAGGAGGAGGAGGAGAGGAGGGGGGGTGACAAGGAGGGGAATCAAGGTGAGGAAATGAAGGTGAGACAAAACAAGAGGGGGGGAAGAGAATGAGTGAGGAGACGAGGAGAGAGGACAAAGAGATGAAAGGAGGAGAGAATAGGAAAGGAAAAATAGTGAGGAAATGAATAGGAGAGGAAACAAAGACTACAGAAGGGAAGAGGAGACAAGGAAAGGAGAGAAGAGAAGGCAAATTGAAATGAGGAAACGTGGAGGAGGTGAGGAAAGGAAACAGGGAAAGCAAGGAGATATGTAGAGGAAACAAGGTGAGGATAGGAAGAGAGGAGAGAAGAGATGAAGGAGAGGAGAGGAGGAGACAAAGGGAAACAAAGCATTTACAAAGAGGTGGTCAGACCAAGGTAACCGAGGAAGGAGTGTTTGGTGGAGGAAGACGAGGAGGAGGAGGAGGAGGAGGAGGAGGAGGAGGAAGGGCAGCGTGGTTTCAGAGAGATGAGCGTGGTGATGGGGAGGAGAGGAGATAACTCCCTCCATCCTGCCCGGTCAGAGAGCGAGGGATGAAGAGGAGGAAGCGAGGGGGGGGGAGGAGGAGGAGGAGGAGGGAGCAGCAGTGTGTGTGTTGGGCGGCGTGTGCAGCCGCTGCAGGTGTTTGTGTGAGCGCTGATTGTCTCCGTGCACGTATGAGCGGTGCGTGTGCACGTCTGCGGGGTGTTTGACCTTGCAGTGCAGCCGCAGACTGTCCCGCCGCTTGGCGCTGTACGGGCAGAGGTCGCAGGTGAACGGCCGCTCGCCCGTGTGCACGCGCACGTGCTCCACCAGCTTGTTGGCTGTCCGGGTCAGGTGACCGCACCGGTCGCACCGGTACTGGTTGCCTTGGCGATGACCCTGGAAGTGAACCAGCAGCTCCTGTTGCCCTGGAAACGACCTCTGGCAGATGCGGCAGCGATGCTCAGAGGTGCTATTCTCCGGATGGGTTGCCATAGCAACTGTTGGAGTGCTGCTGGAGGCGGCTGCGGCGCCGACGGGAGGGGTGACGGGGCATCTAGGAGTCAGGAGGGGGAGGGAGGGGTTAATGACACACACACACACATTCCATCACACACACACACACACACACACACCTGACCGCCTGTCATCCGTCAGGTGAGACGCTCAGGTTGATCTGAAGGTGTGACTCACAGAAACATATTGAACTATCGACTTTATAAGACTCTGAATTACTGATCCTGAATATGAATGAGCGTCATTAAAGATAAAGATACATAATGATTCTGTTTAATCCTCGTTATCTGCTGTATTGATACATCACTACCTGCTGCACACACACACACACACACACACAGTTTGAAGGACGAACATAAGAGAGAAGACGACCGTGTGTGATATTAAATGTTAACCTGTCTTCTGCTCCTCGTTGTTACGTCACGTTGTTTCTGTGTGAAACTGTTTCAACATGTTTGTTTTGACGCTTCGGTCCAGATGTTCCAGATGTTTGTCTGAGGGTCATTATGAATGATGTCATAGTGACATCATTCATAATGACCAAACAGCTGTGACTCATTCATCTTCTGAGAAATGTGTGACAGGCAAAAAATATTAAATTATAGGATTTAATAATATATCAAAAGTTAAATAAGAAGTAAAGGCCGTTATATTTTAAATATTTGTTATATATTATTGGACAAAAGTTATAATATTTTCAGAATAAAATTTTAGTTTTTCAAGAATAGATAAAAAAATATTATGATAAATATTATGTTAAAGTCTCAGTATTATCAGTATTAAGTCGGAATATTAAAATATATATAATATTATTAGTTTTTATAATTTCAAGAATAAAGTTTTGAAATCGCAGAAAAAAGTCTTTTATATTTTAAGAAAAGTAATCTTTATGTAAAGGGAAAAAAGTTTGAATATTCCAAGATCAATGTAAAAAAAATCATATTAAAAACAAATATAACATATAAAAATATTGTATTATTATAGGAAAATATTCTTAATATTTAATAAAAATCAGTTGCAATAAGTCAAGGAAAAAATGTAAGAAACAAAAAGAATAAAAATCTTTTTGAGAAAAAAACCCTCATATGAAAAAATGTGTATTTTAAACTAAAATTGTAATTATTCAAGAAAAGTCATAATACTAATAATCTTGACAGTATTGACATTAAAAGTCATAATATCTTTAAAAATCAAGTTAAAAATCATCAGAGTAGTTGTACTATATTCAGGAGGAAATTCTTTATATCTCTTTGAAACAAAGTCTCTTTTTAGAGAAAAATATCTCGAAGTCAAAGGAAAAAGTTTTCATATTTTGAAAATAAAGATGACAAGTTGCAATATTTCACAACCAAAACGTTAAAATAACATTAAAAAGATCTTTATATGGGCAAAATGTGTTTTTGAAAATAAAGTTTTAATATTTCAAGATAAAGTCAATAAAGTCAGTTAAACAACTAAACATCCGCTGTGGACAAATATTATAAATTCTTTCTCTTATAGTTTTAACTTTATTGTTGAAAATCAAAGTCAATCACAGGATTTTTCTGCAACAGTCGTAATAATAATTATAAGAATACTTGTTGCAGCTTCGACACATTAAACATTATAAACGTTGTGAATCACACAGCTCATGCTGCAGGTGTGGAACTATATTTAAACACCTGCATCAGTCACACAGGTGAGGTGAGCTCACCTCATCTCTGCGCCGGCTCCCATGTTCCCCTGCATGTGTGTGTTGGCGTGAGCCCTCATCTCTGCCTCCTGATTGGTCGAGTGGTCGCACACGCAGCAGTGCAGCGAGAATGAGCCGCGCTCCCATTGGCGGTGTTCCGTCATGTGACTCTGGAAAAGAGCTCGACCGTCCGTCTCAAAGCCGCACACGTGACACCTGGAGGCACAGGTAGGTGAGGACGTGTCACAGTCGCCACGGCAACAGACATTTAAATGACTGAAGCATTTTGTGGACGTAAAGTGACCTCGTGTGACTTCATACAGCGTCTGGTTCAACAGCGTCACGTGGTTCACTTCTTCTAAAGACAACGTTTTTGTTTTTAAAATGTTTGACATGACTTAAGTTTCCTTTGAGATCGACGCCTTTTCACAAAGTTTGAGCCTTTCGTAGACTGAAAGTTAGACGGATGACGAGCGTGGATCAATATCATCGATGACAATATTGGAGAAATACGTCACAGCCAGCAGCCAGTTAGCTTAGCTTAGCTTAGCTTAGTTTAGCATGAAGACTGGAGACGGGAGAAAAGACTGGTTCTGTACGGAGGACTGAAACTGCAAAAATTAAAAAACTATGTGCAATAATAGAGAAAAAATAATTGTTTTAAAAATTAATTAAGATCACATTTATCACATTTAAATAATAACCTATAGGTGAATTAATACAAACGTAAATAAATGCAGTATTATCAGTTTAAGTCACATTTTAGAAGTTAATTTCTACATTTATTTGTTATTAATATTTTAGACTAATTTGATAACATATTAATGAATATATTGACACATTTATTTATTTATTTATTTTTGATTTTGGCAGATTCTGTCCTCCATATGCTTATTAATAATAAGTTTCCATGAATAACTCATCAAAGTGAAGATTTGTGAAGATTTCCTCGCTGAACTAAACAAAAGTTTCTTTTCTGCAGGAACAAACGACTCCACAGGCTCAGTGGAACTTTTAGATTTGCCTACAAATGTTTCTGATCAGCGCGGCGCTCTGCTTTGTGTTGGCTCTCCTCCGGGGAGTCATGGAGTCAATGAGCGTCGTCAGAAGCGTGTTTGTGTTACCTGTAGAAGAACGAGCCACCTGTGGTCTGATCTCTGCTCGCGCTGCTTTTGGTTTCTGTGGGAGAAACAGAAAAGAAAGAGTCTTCATTACTCTGCGAAGCGAATCATGAAATAAATCTTCTGCTGCACTCCACAACTAATGACGAGTCCCTGTGGAAGTTATTATTTATAAACTTCAGTGTGAGTGTTTAGTCTGCGCTCTTCAGCAGCGTCTTTATTATAAACCCAAAGGGCATCTGGTGGCTGCGTGAATCCATAACAGAGGAAAAACTGCTCACTGAAACACCATCATCAAAGTGATAATATTATAATAATGCTGCATTAAAACACTGCAGACAGACTCAATGTACACAGTCAACAAAGCTGTGTATCGACTGATCTCAGTGCAGTCGGTACAAAACTGTCTTCTGCTCTTTAAAACTCATCTGCAGCAGAAAGAGCGCTAAAGTTAGCATGCTAACCAGTTAGCCCCGGTCCGTCCTGTCTCATAACACCAGTTTGGACCTCAAGAGTCCAGTTTCAGTTTCAGAGACGTGTAACATTGTGTTGCTATGTTTCACAAGTTTTCTTCACTTATAGGTTAAAGGCAGAAACACACCGGCCCAACTGTTGGACGTCTGAAGCGTTTGGAGAGACTCGGACGAGGTCGGCGACTAATCTGTTCCAGCTACGTCGGAAGCTTTCAGAGCCGCTCAGACGTTCTCTGATCCAATTCAACATGCGGAGGTTGGCTGTCGGACGTCTGAGCCACTGGATTCTCTGATTGGTTGTGTGCTAGCGAATCAGCACGGTGTGTGGGAGGGGCAGAATACTGTGTGTGCTTTGGTTTTCTACGCACTCTTCCGTCATTTCTTGTTTTCATGTTTTGCAGTACTGGCACGAGACTAGCTGTTATTGTGTTCGTTCAGGACGAATTAATCTGTGTTCGTCTGGTAATGCCTCGCTGCATGTTTAGTATGCAGCTGTTTTTGTCTGAAATAGTTCAGTTTGGTTTTGATCGAAAGTAAAGAGAGTTGCGTGCATAAAACTCTAGTCCTGCATCTTTAACTAGAGCCACCCGCGTAATGCATCTCGCACAAGCGCAGAATGTACACGCTACTGTGGAGCTGACAGCATGTTGAAGCGGTGTGTTCAATGCAACTTTTCTGCTGAACGGGTCAGACAAGAGGCAACAGAGTGGTCGGAGAAGGCAGTTGGACGTCTGGGCGGTGTGTGGGGGCCTTAAAACACGGACAAAATAAACTCACAAAAGGAGAAAATATTTGATTTTTACACGTATTTAATGAACCAAACAGTAAAATACAACCGCACATCGTCTGAATTCAACTTTCTATCGAAATAAGAGGAGTTTGATCGCCTCGTTAACTCAGCGACACCTCTGGTTCTGTCCACATAATCTCTTCAGGGATTCAGACTTGTATCACACCAGACGAGCTGCGTGGAGCCATTTTGTGTCTTTTCTGATTTCTCCTCCGACTTCACTTTAATATTCGTGTGAACTCCTGCCTCATGTTGTGAATGTAGAGCTCATGCTGAAGACTTTAAATACAGCCGTGTGTCTTCTGAATTTCACCTCAGGGATCAATGAAGTCTTTATAAATAATAATATATCATCACTTATTTTGTATCATTGTCATATTTTTTGTTAATACTCTTGAGTCTGCAAAGTAGCAGAAAAAAGACCCTAAAAATAGAATCAATCCAACGATTGTTAATCTGATCGATGTTTAATTGATCGTGAATTAACTGAGTGCTTCCCCGAATCAGATCGTGACACTAACGGCTCCTTTAATCCTCCACTCTGACCGACAGCGCTGTGTTTCATCGCTGAATATTACACCGAGATTGACGAGCGAACGCGTCATTGACGAGCACAACAACTGAGTCAGTGTGTGATTCTGTCCCGTGAGACGATGATCGACATGCAGGAGATCTGCGCCTCCTCCAGCACGACGGGAGCAGCTGACTCCTCACACACAGCCGCTGCAGCTACATCCACACACACTGAGACGTGTCGAGCTACATGTGGCTACTACTCACACAGCTACTGTATCTGTGTGTGTGTGGATGTGTGTGTCTGTGTGTGTGTGTGTGTGTCTGTGTGTGTGTGTGTGTGTGTGTGTGTGTGTGTGTGTGTGTGTGTGTGTGTGGTGTGTTACCGTGTGGAGGTTGCTGGGCGCTCAGCAGAGGGGAGGAGCGGAGCGGGTCCACATTCATCTTCAGAACAGGACTACAGAAAGGAGCACACACACACACACACACACACACACACACACACACACACACACACACGTATTGTCAAACAGAACAAAGCAGGTCAGAGGTCACATGACATCACTGACAGACACCAGCAGGAGGTGCTGCGTTACCTGCTCCTGACGGGCGGAGTCGTCCTCTCCACCGGCCGACTGCTGGATTTACTGACCCGCTCTGCACAAACACACATTCATGTCTCATTATTGTGTTTTTAAAGACAACAACACTAACAAATGATGATTTATTGATCACAAAGAACGGGTTTAATACTATTTAAAGTTAATGTCAAAGTGCTGACCGTGTAAATAAACATAAACAGGTTATTTTTGTAGACATTATTTTTAGAGCAAACATTTGATTTGTGACAGAAAAAAAGACGGATAAATGATCTAATGAAAATTAATCTTTATCCAAAGCACAAACTTTATTGAATTTGGGTATATTTATACGTGTATCAATAATGTGTGTACGGACGACTGAAACTGCCTAAAACAATATTTTAAAATATGAATGGCTCAATAAATGATTTAATCTGCCATCTGACTAAAAAATATATAAAAAATAAATGTAGATTCTAATTAATTTATAAAATGTGTATCAGAAAATTATATTTCTGTTTAAAATCGAGAAAAATAATAATAATGTATTAACTGCTGTATTAATTCCCCTTTTTATTTAGTTTTCTGTTTTATTTGTGATTTATATCTATTTAATTCTTGATATAATATCTAAATAATCCATGAAAAAAAAAATTCAGAGAGAATAACAGAGGAATAAATACAAAAGTGAACAAATACAGAGGTAAATTAAAACAGAAATATAATTTATGTCACATTTTCTACATTATTTTATGCTTACTTTTATTCTTTTGGTGATTTTAATGGCATATTAACTTATTTATTGAGCCTTCTTCTATTTATTTGTTTTTGTTTTGTCAGTTTCAGCCGTGGATACATGCTCACAGTATAGAAAAGGAAAAGAGCAGTGGTGGAATGTAACTGAGTACATTTACTTAAAGGCTACTTATTTTTTACTTTAATATTTGAATATATGAAGGTTGTTGTGTTTCTCTTTTGTTTTATTTCCCCCTGTAAGGCACACTTTAATCTCTGGTTTCCACAAGCACTTTATCAATCAACTTATTTTATAATTCTAATAATTATTATAAACGACCCAAACAGGAGTGTGAGAGAGTGTGTGTGTGTGTTAGGGGTGGGACGATACGGGTAACTCACGATTCGGTACTGTGACGATATTTTGCCCACGATAATGATAATATCACAATACACGATATCTGCAATATTTGATATATTGCAAGACATTTCATCAACGATATATCACGACATGTGACTGAAAAAGAAAAAATACCGATACAAAGGAAAACGTCTTATGCATCTATTGCATTTACTTTATTTCATTTTCTATAAATTTAATATGCCTTGATGTGTCCAGGTTGACCCAAAGCACTTTTATGTTCCCACTTCCCAGGTACTGGATGGGTGAACATAACACTGCACATAACTGGTTGCATACTGAAATGTTCCCAATATTTCATTACATTTTTACGTTATTCTTATCTTGTTTTGCTATTGTTAAACTAAAACGGGCTCAAGTTTACATAAAACAAGTTGCTACTGACTTTTCAGTATCAGAAAGCACTGTCCTGGTTTACATAAGACATGTTATTAATATTAATGCACTTTAATGTGTCCAGCTCAGGGTTCTCTCCAGATGGTGGAACAGCGGCGCTGCGCCGCTATACTGCTAGCTCAGCTACTATACTAATTTTCAGTGTTAGCTGCATGTAGTGAGTGTAGTCCGTCGGTCCCCCGGCTGACGGCGATAACGACCGCACCAGTGTTCTCCCGTCATCTGTCTCGTAAAAGCCGAAGTGGGTCCACACTTTAGAGTGGAAACTTGCGGGTGGGTCTTTGATTTGTTTTTCGTTATTCGTATTTTCCGCCATTCTTGCATCTGTTTTTCTTTTGTTTTTAACTCGTCTTCTTCACCGGCCGCTGCTTATGCCTACTTTACCCTCATTTACGGGATTAGCGCCCCCACAAACAGGACAGGAGAGATTAAGTACTGACGGTGACAACGGGGTAAATCCATAATGTGTGTTGTAGTAAAATATCGATATTTGCCGTCAGTATGTCGATTATTTATTGCGACAGAGAGCACAACAATATATTGCAATACCGATTTTTTTTCCCACCTCCAGTGTGTGTGTTACCTGAGAGCTGGTGCAGCAGTGTGGACGCCAGGTTCACCGACATGTCCTGCCACAGCACGGCTCTGAGGCACTGGTCAGCCATCTTGGCTCCAGAGGTGAACTGGTCTTCCATCTTGGCTCCAAAAAAGAGCTGCTCCTCTGTTTTTGCTCCTGAGAAAACACGGCCCGCCATCTTGGCTCCAGGAAGAAGCCTGTTCTCCAATTTGGCTCCAAAGAGAAGCTGGTTCTCCATCTTGGCTCCTGAGGGAAACTGGTCCTCCACCTTGGCTCCAGGAAGAAGCCTGTTCTCCATTTTGGCTCCAAAGAGTAGCTGGTTCTCCATCTCAGCTCCTGAAGGAAACTGTTCCACCATCTTGGCTCCAGGGAGCAGCCCATTTTCCATTTTGACTCCACAGTGACGCTGGCTCTCCATCTTGGTCACTGGAAGAAGCCTGTTCTCCATTTTGGCTCCAAAGAGAAGCTGGTTCTCCATCTTGGCTCCAGGAAGAAGCCCATTCTCCATTTTGGCCCCAAAGAGAAGTTGTTTTTCCATCTTGGCTCCTGAAGACAACTGGTCCTCCATCTTGGCTCCAGAGAGAAATGTGTTGCTCATCTTGGCTGTAGTGAAAGGCCGCTCTGCAATTTTAGCTTTAAAGAGAAGCTGGTCCTCCATCTTGGCTCCAGATATACGCTGGTCTGCCATTTTGGTTCCAGAGATACCATGGTCCTCCATTTTGACTCTAATCTGAAACTTGTTTCCTCCAGAGACAACACTGTTTGGCGTCTTGCCTCCTGTATAAAACTTCTCCTCTATTTTAAGGCCGTGGAGACACTGGTCCGCCATTTTGGCTCCAGGGTGCAACTGCTCTGCCATCTTGGTGCCACTGATACCCTGGTCTTCTGTTTTAATGCTAAATAGATGGTGGCTCGCCATCGAGGGAGGTGGAGTTATATCTTTTGAGATTGGTCGGTTGTGGACGAGGTCAGATACAACCAAGGTGTCGACTTCCATCGGCTCCTCTTCTTCTTTGACTCTCACCACATGGCTGTTCACTTCCTGACGTTCTGTGATTGGTGGGAAATCAAGTGACAGTGAGTGTATTGCCTGCAGTCCAACATGTCATGTAAGAACTTCATATGTGTGATGAATTTTTTATCTACAACCATTTAAATAATGTTTAATTATTTCATACCAAACATTCTCTGATTTCAGCCTCTCACAGGATATAAAACAGTGTTTTACATTACTGAGTTTTGGATTCTGATCCATGATTTAAACAAGATGTTTAGAAGTTATCAAGATGGAATAAATACTTCTCTAAACATCTTTCATTTGATATAAATTAACCACACACACACACACACAGACACACACACACACACACACACACAGCTGTACCTGCCAGTTTCCTCAGCATGTCTGAGGCCAGTGTGTCCGTGGTGGTGTTGCCGTCAGGTGTGTGTGTGAGTGATGGCGGCTCAGGACTCGCCCCGGGTCCGTCCGGTGACAGAGCCAGGCCGGGCTCGTCCTGCTGCCCGCCACGCACCTCCGGCAGGGCTTCACGCCTCTGAGGCTCCGCCTCCGCCTGCCTCCCAGGAAGCATCTGGGCCTTCTGGGTGGCCTCTGGAGAGAGAAGTGTGATTTGATTCAGGTTAACTGTAAATAGATTACAGCAGAGTTCACTTTACAGACTGATAACTGCTCTCAGCTCAACATGACAGTACAGGACTGAACACTGCGTTGCCAAAAGTATGTGGACACCTTTACATCACTCAACTCCATGTTGACTAATCTGCTGCTGGAAAAGTTTTGATCACAACTGGAAAACTTCAACTGAAATCTCTGATTTATGTGTCTTTTTATTCAACTTCGATAAATCCCACTTTAGTTAATGTGTTGCTGTCACGTTAAAGTGGTCGATGACGTGAGCGCTTGTAAGTCGTAAACAAAGGAATCCTTCCTGTTGGAGTTCATCCCTCAGGTGTGACGTCTGAGAAAACCATTTCTGGATCTGACTGTGTGCACACTGTCATGCTGAAACAGGCAAAAACAAGCAGCTGCCACAAAGCTGAACGCTCACTAGTGTCTAAAATGTTACACAAGTTGGGTGATTGATTGAACCAATATGTCAGATATCAGCGATTAGTCCAGGGCTGGGTGGAGTTTTCAGCAGTTATGTTTTATTGCTTTTTTTGGCTATTTCAAGTTTCTTTAATTCCATAATAGAGAGAAACTTGAATTCAGAGGGTGCTCACTCGTACTTTCACGTTTAAGAACAGGACATATCACTCAAACCTCAAATATATCACTGCACGCTGGGCGATACTGCCTTAATATAATACTGTGATATTTAATTACCTATATCACGATATTATACACAATAAAATCTTCTCTAAAGCACAATGATGACATGTTGGGACTGGACGACAATATCGATGTAGGGTTGACTGAACACAATGAGATTATTGATCAGTAATCATCAGTAATATGGAAATAATGACAAAGTGTGCAAAGACAAGTAGGAGAACAAGTCTGGTAAGTTCACAAAATGACTGTAATTGAATGTTTTGTCCTTAAAGTGGAAGAAAATGAGCCGACAGTCACGAGTGAGACGACACCACTTGGAATGTTTTGCATGATAAATAGCTTACAGTAATAATTAAATATCAAAATTGTCATTGATTAATTTCCTGTCTGATAAACTGATCAGTTGACTGCGCTCACCAGAAGAAATGAACAATATATGTGTGTCAGCTTGTGTGTGTGTGTGTGTGTGTTACCTGACAGCCTGATGAGGAGGTCAGACGCCATCTTGGTGCTGACATCGGGGCTGAAGAGAGAGGTGGCTGCTGGGAAGGGACTCGAACCTGCGGCGTGTGCGTCCGGCGTGTGTTCAGCGTGCGCGTCAGCCGCGTGCACGTTGGGCACAGTCAGCGAGCGAGCATCACCGCCGGTGTGTGTCTTTGTGTGTGTGTTTGCAGGGTGTGTGTGTCGTTTGGCTGCATCAGAGGGAGGCTGCAACACACTCGACCCACGCTTCATTTTCCGGTGTGTGTGTGTGTGTGTGTGTGTGTGTGTGTGTGTGTGTGTGTGTGTGTGTGTGAAAGGAGAGGGAGTCAAAACTCAGAAGAGAGGAGGGCAAGAGAGAAGGAAGAGGAGGAAGAAGAGGAGGAGGAAGGCAGTGCTGCTAAAATAAGACGACTGTGTTTTAACATATGGAAGTGAGGAGAGCATGATAGAGAGAAAAAAGGGGAGATGGAGGTGAAGGAGGAGCTGGAGAGAGAGAGAGCGAGGGAGGATCTGATGTTCAGACCGAGCTGTTGCTGCCTCTCATTGACCTGAAAGAGAGGAAAAAGATGGAGGGAGGGAGGGAGGGAGAGAGAGGAGAGGAGAGAAAAAGAGAGGAACAGGATGAAGGGCGAGAGAGGACAGAAGAGAATAGAGATGTAGAGAGAGAGAGGGGGAGATAAAGGGAGGAGGGGGGAGGAGAAGAGAGGGAGAAAAAGGAAAAAATGAACAAAGTGAATCTGTGAATGAATGAATTATTGAATGGGTAAGGCCCAATAATAAGGGGATAAATCATGGCTGTTATCGTCATGGTAACGGACCCTGCTGTGTCTCCTGCCCTGACCTTCCCACCGACAAACAATCATCAATTATGATCAATAATCATCAGTGACTACTTCCACCTGCCAGCAGCTGTTAGCCCTGATCACTCCTCGCACTTGTAGAGAATAAGATGTTTAACACAGCGGCCATCAGCTGTAATACAACACGACTGAAGGATCAAAAATCATAGAAAATAACAAAAACATTCAATTATTGGTTTTTAATTGTAGATTTGAGGAGAGACATTTACAGCTTTTGTATTTAAATCTCATGAAAATAAATACAAATACAAATTATTGGAATTTAATATTCTCTTTGAAATGAATGCTGATATAATGGAAATAAATAAAATCAATTAAATTTAAAGAATGTTTTAAACAACTGACACTGGTTGACTTTATAGAATATGAAACTTACATTGAATTAAAAGTATATATATGTAGACCTATCTCATTCACAAAACAGCCTCATGGTGTTAGATAAAGACAAAAAATTATCTAAAAACAAAATAAAAAATTGAATATAAAAATGAGATCAACTGTGCTTCACAAAGGGAAATTACAGTATGTTAAAAAATATATATTATTATTATTTATTTATTTATTCATTTATTTTCACCAAAAAATATTCAGAAATATTTATTTTAATTAAAAAAATAATTAAAAATAATTAAACATTAATTTATAATGATAAAATGTAATTAATCAGTATTAACCGACGGTCTTCACGCCCCGGTTCTCTCACTACCCTCACCGACCCCGCTCCGTTCAGCCTCCTGCCTCCGTCTCTAGGCGACACGGTCCGGCCAGCCGCCGCCGCCGCATCCGCATCCGACAGGGGAGTGAAAATGACCGGGCAGCAGCTCGCTCCTCTCCCCCCCCTCCCCTCGGTGTCGGTCGGTGTCAAAGCCCCCGGAGCCCCGCCGTTAGCTAGTTATCTCTCCCTCCCCCCCTGCAACATGGCTGAACGGCTCCCCGACACACCGAGTCAGAAAGTCGGCTCCCGGTGCGGGATGGCAGCGGGCTCCCTACTGACGCTCAACCGCCAGTTCAGACATTCTAACGGCTTTTCTTTCCCCTCCAACGGTTACCGGGAACGAGGGCAGGTGTCAGGAGCCCGGCCGTTACCCCCACCTCCCCTCCTCCCTCCCTCCCCACCTCCCCCTCGCTCTCCTGCAACATGGCTGAACGGTAACCCGACCTCACAGGACCTCAGAAGTCATTTTCACGGGTCAGTTAGCATCGATAAGCGGACATTGCTAGCACTAACCCGCCGCGGGTCTGACTGTTAGACACCAGCTCATCTCCCCTCCGTGACTTACCGGTACCAGGAGGGCAGGTGGCGGCGGCGGCAGCGGTGGTGGCGGCGGCGGTGGTGCAGTCCGGGGCATAGCCTATATATAGACCACACACTTCTCCCATGTTTAAATTCCCTCCTTTTTGCCCGATTCTTCTCTCACGGTGTCTCCTCCGTGTCTCCGCCGGCTGCCTCCTCATCCCCGCCCGGCCGCGGAGCGGAGCAGAAATGTGGCGGTGAGCTGATCCGATTCTTCCCCGAGCCCGAGGATGACGGGTCGGTCACCGAGCAGGGCAGATGGAGGTCTCCGCCTCCTCTCTCCCAGAGTGTGTGTGTGTGTGTGTGAGCAGAGAGATGCAGTGTTTGTGTGTGTGTCCACGCGCCGGATCATAGCACAAGGGCAGGACACGCGTGAACCCATGCGCACGCGCCCGTGCCCGCGCCTGAACCCGAGCTACCCGCTCGGGCACGGGCGCGTGCGACACGGGTTCACGCGTGCACGAGATGACAGCGTGTACATACACACAACTGTAGTACATCAGAGTAACGCAGTGTGGAGAGTAACGACGGGTGGAGTGTAACGTGTGCTGGGTCGTTACAGTTACACAACACGTGTTAAGAAGCTCTGAGCGGAAAATGTTAATTAATAAAGTAATTAAAGCTGTGAAGTAATTAAAAAACACACAATGTCTCCCTCTGAAGTGCAGCAGGGGCATGAAAAGTACAAATACTTGAGTAAAAGTACAAATACTGGAGTGAAAGTACTTTCCATACCGTTTTTTTTTTTATTCAAAATGAATACATAAATAAAAATACATTTAAAGGGCCAAAATAATATTAAATGTAAATGTAGGCAGTAATTAGTTTAGAAAATGTTACCTCCATTTATTTATTTATTTAATATTTTATTGAAATAATTGAGAAATATTTTGATAGTAAATAAAAATTGAAGAGTAAATATATTTCCAGGCAAATAAAAAAAAGAAATATGTATTCTAATTTAATTCAATCCCATATTCAATTTATTGAGACATTTATTTATTTTTATTTAATTCTTATGTTAACTTTAAATGAGTAAACACAGAAATAAACAGAAAGTCTCACCATGTTTTTATTTTATTTTTATTTTATTTAAATAATTGAGATGGAATATAATTCTAAATACACTGAAGAGTAAATCAAAAAACTAATATATATTTGAATTGAATTGAATCCCATATTACATTTATTTATTGAGATTTATTTATTTATTTTTATTTAAATTCTTACCTGGACTTAAAAGGAGTAAAAACAGAAATAAACATAAGGTCTCACCTTGTTTTATTTTAATCATAAATAAAACTGAGGAGTAAATAGAAAAGTAAATTAATTCCGAGGCAAATAAAAAAACAGAAATATATACTTTAATCCAATTTAATCACATATTAAATGTATTTATAGAGACATTTATTTATTTTTTTTCTTACCTAAACTTAACAGGAGTAAAAATACAAATAAACAGAAAGTCTCACCATCTTTTTTTTTATCTTTATTTTTCCATCTGGCCCGTCAGACTTAAACAAAATGTAGCTTATTGTAAAATATGACAATTTGTATCAGACAGAGGATAAAAAACTTGTGGACAATCATGTAAATAAATGTTGGACTTCTGAGCTGTTTGAGGTTTTACTGGGGCGACGCCACGTTTCTTCATCTCCGCTGTCCTCTCGCTCACTTCACAACAGTTCTACTAACTTCATACAAAACGGATAGAAATATAAATAAAGCCTAAACTTGTGGAGTTCAGGAGGTTCCCTTCACCCTGGTGGCAGGAACAGTCTCGTTCCAACAGACGGTCGCTTGCGTTCAGACACAAACTGAAAACAGATCGATCTCGTTATTGTCCCGTTACAGTCGTTTGAACCGTCGATTTAATTAAATGGCTTGTTGAGATCAAATTGTTGGACTCACCTTCACCTGTCACACCAACCCTTATAAGGTGTCACCGATGTCATCATCGCAGACTCTGCAGAAGAAGAAACACACATCGTAAAGACTGAGACTCACTGAGCGACGGGCGGGCGCGTCCACAGACGGACGCTCTGATTGGTTCTTACATGGCCTTGTGGAGACTCTTCTGGTTCATCATGTGCTGCCTGAAGACTTGGATCGCTTTGAACACGTCAACCTGGTCCTGATGTTTCTCCAGCACCTGTCTGTACCTGTTGGACATATTCAGTTAGAAGACATGTCATTGGTTTTTGGATCTTGGAGCTTCTGGAGACTTTGATCAGTCCAGACGAGCTGAACAGAGACATTCTGTGTTTGTTTTGGTTGTTTCTCCTGTTTTAAACCACGTCTCCAGCTCCTTCGGTTGTTTATCAGCTGCAGAAATGTTTGCTGGACTACGACACTCCACCTGACTTTCATGGACTCTTGCTAATGCTAACCAAACAACTGCTGCTACAGACTACAGAGGGAGGTGTACATCTCCTCGTGGTCCAGAAGCTAGCTCGCTAAGCTAGCTAACGTTACAGTTCAACCGAGTCAGGCACCATTAATGTTTCCATCCTGCATTGAACACCACCTCTCATTTATCAGTCCATGCATCTTCCTCCTCCTCTTCCTCTAGCATCTGTGGATTATCTTGAGTAACTTGGTCAAGGCGAACTTTGCCAGACTTGAACTTGTGATGGAGTACCGTGAAATATTACAGCCTCTAAATGGACCTGTGTGCAACAACACCATCACAGAGGATGTTCTGATGGCTTACGGGTACCTTTGTGTCCAGACGACTTCCTTCAGACTCTCCTCGCTCCAGTCCTGGTAGACGAGTTCAGACCCAGACCCTGTCCTGACCTGCACCCCGGAGAGCAAGTCATAGAGGCAGGCCCGGGCCGACAGCGCCACCAGCCAGTAGATCGGCTGCCTCCAAAACCAAAAAGTGGAAAGACTGGAGGGACGACTGTAGCCACTGAGGTGGAGGTGAATTGATGGAGTTCTGGAGGAGGAGACGGTGATGAAGAACTAACATAACAAACTAAATTAAATGTCTTAATTCAGCTCATTAGAGGCCCAACCTGGGTTCTGCTGCTGTAGTGTTCCAGAGTGTCCAGCAGCAGTGATCTCACAGCATCTGCTTCCTGTAAGCTGCTGACCAGGACCTGAGGGAGGGCAAACCAGTCACACCAGTCACACCAGTTCAGCTCAATTAAGATGGGAAATCATAATTACAATATGAGCAAACGTTAAGTTAATTTTTTATGATCAGAGAGGAAATCAGCAACAACACATCAGCTGACTCATCTAACCCAGAGTTCAGTGGGTCAGCAAAGTTTAATAAAAAACAAAAAAAAGTTCTGAGAGAAAGAAAGAATGAAAAGAAAGAAAGGCAGAAAGAATGAAAAGAAAGACAGAAAGAACGGAAAGGAAGAAAGAATGAAAGAATGAAAAGAAAGGAAGGAAGAAAGAAACGAAAGAAAGAAGAAAGAAAGAAAAACAGAAAAGAAATAAAAAAAAAGATGAGAAAATGAAAAAAAAGACAGAAAGAAAGAAAGAATGAATGAAAAGGAAGAAAGAAAGAATACAAAGAAATACAAAGAAAGACAGAAACAAAGGAAAGGAAGAAAGAATGAAAAGAAAGAAAGAAAGAAAGAAAGAAAGAAAGAAAGAAAAAGAAAGAAAAACAGAAGACACAAGAAAGAATGAAAGAAAAACAGAAAAGAAAGCAATGAAAAGAAAGAAAGAATGAAAAGAAAGAAAAAAGAAAAGAAAGACAGAAAGAACGAATGAAAAGAAAGGAAGAAAGAAAGAAAGAAAGACTGAAAAGAAAGAAAAACAGAAAAGAAACAAAGAAAGAATGAAAGAAAGAAAGACAGAAAAGAAAGAAAGAAAGAAAAACAGAAAAGAAAGAAAGAAAGAATGAAAGAAAAGAAAGACAGAAAAGAAAGAAAGAAAGAAAAACAGAAAAGAAAGAAAGAAAGAATGAAAAGAAAGAAAGAATGAAAGAAAAAAAAGAAAGAAATAAAGAAGGAAAGAAAAACAGAAAGAAGACAGAAGTAAAGAAATGAAAAGACAGAAGTAAAGAAAGGATGCAGTCCGACATTGACGACCTCTGACCTCCAGCATGCTGCTGACTCTCTGCAGGTAGAGCGCCTCCTGCTGCATGAAGCTGCTGTAGCAGCGCTGCTTCAGGCGACCGGACCGGAGCTCCTGGAAGAAGCAGGATGAGCGGAGAATCTCCTCGGCCAACATGTCGTTTTTACCCCACACTGCATGGAACAGACTCACATTGGGGGCGAGACCTGAGAGACAGGAAACAGACTGTGGTCTCATCCCGCCAGAGTCTGAGTCGATTCACAACCACCAGCCCAGGATACGGACGGTGGGGAACATGCATACATCCATTTCAAGTCTTTAGGCTTTATAGTCACAAATGGTGTTCCTCAGGGATGGTTGCTCGGTCCACTCAGAGTCACAGTTTCAGTAAACATAAGATAACTACGCTAACGACACACAAATATATCTTCTGTTTAAATAAGAGACACGTTCAAGTCCTGCATGTCAACAACTGTGGATTTCAATTAACCCACAGATTTCTTAAAAATCAAATACCTAGATCCTCTCGCCTTCCTTCATAACTTCCTGAGAAGACTCTTGTAATGCACTATTTTCTGGCTATGACAGCAAAAACAGGTGTTGAATTGATCCAGACTGAAGCTTTATGGAGGTCAAATACAACATGCACAGTACAAACATTTAACTCTGCCAGCAGCACATGAAGTCTGACCGGTTGTCATAGTGTACGTACCTACATGCAGGTCAGCCACAGAGAAAACAGAGAAAGTCTCACCTGACTTGACTGGTGACTGGAAGTCTTCAGACCTGGAGATAAAGAGGTTAACAACAAGCACTTGACATTCAGGTTGTTGAATGTCCATCACAAACACATTATTAAGCAGACGATACATCAAAGAACTGATTGTACTGAATGTTGTCGATGAACACCCTTAATTTTCATACATTCACATTCTTGATGTGTCACAGGAGGAACTGATGATACAAAGTGAGTACGCAGCGTTTCACTCACCGACGTTACAACGGACTAAACTAAAGAGAGGTTCAGTGGTATATTTTCCCAAACGTAACCTATTTTTTTTCCTCACGTTCTGTTTGCTCGTCTGCGTCTCCTGTGTTTAGACACTCTCCAGTTTCAAGTTGATCACGTGTTGTTTGATCAGTGCAGGCAACTCATTTTACAAAACATGTCCTGAGACATCAGCAAACATGAGACGCTTCAGTGTCACTGACGAATGTTTGATTTGTGTGCAGACGACTTAAAGCAGACCGATTATTCTCCGGGAGCCACACACAACTGAGGGAGATACGCTGTCAACAAATTAAAGTGTTTTAAACTTCTACACTTCTACAGAAACTGAGCCAGTAATATACTTTTTCTTTTTCTGTGGCTGTCTTTCATATCTTCAACTGATGTGAGACTGAATCTGTGTCATAACTTTACTCACAGGTTTTGGTGAAACTGTACTCTGTGTTCTGAAAAAAATAACTGATAGCTTATTCACAGACGGACAGACTTCACTTGTTGCTCAGCCTGTTAGCTCAGTTAGCCGTGCAGCTAGTTACGTTTCGAGATTCATGAGAAGACGCCTCAGGTATCAGTCAGGTATCAGTCAGACAGCTAAGCTATCCGTGTTTTAGCTATCTGACGGATTTAGCTTCACACTTAGCGCACAGTAATGAAACTACGTCAGCTGGTAACACCACTACAGGTGTAACTGCAGCAGATCTGTTTAAAGATCACTAAAGTAAAAACACTTCCTCCAGTGTGGTTCCAGACTTTAGCCTACCTGGCTGCGGTGGAGCAGATGTAGAACCAGAGCTCTCCACAGGGGGCGCCATGCAGCTCTCCACCTGAACACAATTAATACGTTCAAGTTCCAATTTAGATGTTTTTTAAAGAATAATAATAAAACAGATCAGATACAGGGTGTGTGAAACAGCTGCAGGTTTGCTTAGAGACTTGTTTAGCTTCAGGTAAAGACAGTAACAGCTTTTATAAAGAAAATTATTTACTTATTGGGTCCATTTGCATGCAAGCCCCGCCCTCGCCGGTCTCTTCCTGGTTCTGATCGTCAGTCCAAACCCAGGAGCCGTTCTTCAGGGAGGAGAACGAGGACACAGAGGAGAACAATGTTTGTGAAACAGAGCACAGACGGATCTCGAGCTTGGACCACGTGGTGTTGTTCTGTGCTGTGTGTAAGAACCTGTTGGGCCCGGCGTCCACCCAGCCACACAGGTGTGTGTGTTCTCATCAGCTGACCCACGAACAGCCTCTCCTCCGGGGTGTGAAGGGACGCCAGGTGACCCCCTGTCTGAGAGCACATGGACTACACACACACACACACACACACACATACACACACACACACACATTAAACCCTGCTGCAGCCAGGTGATAATCGCAGGTGTGATGAAATAAGGTGTGTTGTCTCAGGTTACCTCAGCAGAGCTCCAGGAGCTCCACACGGGGTAGAAAGCGAAGCATCTCTGCCCCAACAGGAGCCAGCGCGGCGGGCAGTGAGAGGCCGGCTCCGCCCCCTCTGACACGTCACCTGATCAGAAGTATAGAACACATCCAATCAATGTTCACACGGCGGCCATCTTCCTCTGATCAATCAAACTGTCACGACTGGTAACAACGCAGCATCAGTCTGAGCTTCACACAGGAAAATGGCCGCCACGTCTATTTTCTTACCTGAAGATGGAAGTGAGGCTGACGGACCAATCAGGAGGAGGGACAGGACGAGAAGAGCCAACACACACGCCATCGTCTACCTGTAACACACACACACACACACACACACACACACACACACACACTATCTAAACTTATACAGAATGCACATTCACAATGAACTAGTAGAAGAAGAACAGACATAATGGGTAAACTATAAATAGATAAGCAAAATAAAATAAATACAGCAATGAGTAAATAAATAAAAGCAGCAATAGTTAATCACTTGTGCAACATAAAGTTGACGTGGAAGCGACTCAGTTTGCTCAAACAGAACAGCTTCACAGTCAGTTCCAAATGTCCCCCAGGTATTAATCAGACTGCACGTATGAACAGTTTGACCCTTGATCGGTGTGATTTCTCGTGTCTCGGCTACATTTAGTTGAACCATTCACACCATCCAACAGAGTCCCTGATGACTGGACCAGGACCAGTTTCACTGTCTCGAACTCGTCTGCATATCTAATGACGGTCCTGCTGTCACACCTGCACTGACACGTGTGTGTGTGTGTGTGTGTGTGTGTGCAGGATGTAAAAGGACAGGTGAGTCATACAGGTGAACCTGCCAGATGTGTTGAGAACATCCAGGGAAGTGCACAATTGTTTGTTTATGTTTTGTTGCAGTTTGAAGTTTGGCTCCATCTGACTCTAGACTCACCCTGTTTCTGGTTAGCCGGCTCTGGAGGGTGTGCCCGCCCGCCTGCCTGCATGCCTACACGCCCGCCTGCATGCCTGCACGCCCGCTTGCCAGCCTGACTGCCCGCCTGCCCGCCCGCCTGCCTGCCAGCCCGCCTGCCTGCCTGCCCGCCGTGTTAGCCCGGAGCTAATTGTTGTGTGATGAACCCTTCAGTCACACGTCTCTGGTTACAAAGTGCTTCCTGTGGATGGAACAGGAGTCAAACAAAGCCACTTTCCTACGATAAAAGATTTCAGGATGATAAAACAGACGAGACGTGTCCGGAGTCTCGACCCCCCCGCTGATCTGGATCCTAGCGGTCCAGCAGAACCAGCACTGCTCCGTGTGCGCTGGTTACAGTCTGAACCTTGGACCTCATTATATTACTGCTGTAAAGCAAAACTATAAAGAGGAACATGAGGCTTTTACAGTGCCGGGGGATGTTTTCACATCACCTCCACCCTGAACTTGCTTCACATCTCGCATGACTGCTTTATACTTCCCCGTGTTCGTCCGGCAGGTTCACCTTCGACGTTTAGATTAATATGTCACGAAGGCGACAAGTTAGAGATTAAACCAGCTGTTAAAGTCGTCGTGTCTTGTAAAACTGAGTGTTTCCACCTCGGTCTGTGATCTCGAGGCTTCCAAACGTTCTGCGTTTCCTTTTGGTTGTTTTTTTAATTTCAAATCAAGTCTCCTGCTCCTTCAGATGTTCAGGAGGAGCTTCAGATCAGTTCTGGAGATAAACCACTGAGTCGTTGTTGTTTTCTCTGGATGCCCTCTCGAGCCGATCAGACGCGTTCAGTGTTAAATATCAACGTAAACAGTTCAAACGTAAACAGAGGCACCGTGTATTTAAGAGTGCTTCTTGTTCCTCTCCAAGTATCAGTTTAAATTTCTACTCTCACACAAAATTAGATTAGAAAATTTGATACAACTGACTAGAAATAAGACAAATGCACCTGGTGAGAGTTTGAGATTGTGCAAATCAGCTGTTTGAGTCAGCAGAGAGAAAAAAAAACTGGTTGAAATGTTACAGAGAAGAACAAAGACGAGAGAAATCTTCCAGTTTAAAACTTAAACACAGTGTTTGTGTAAGTGAACGCACGCTGGCGTCTTCACAGCACCGAGGTCATCATTCATAATGACGTTAAAGACATTTTAAACTGCTTATTTATACAAATATATACATACAAATATATATAAATATATACAAATATAGGTGCTGACCCACCTAAGCTCAGCTGGAGGTCTTCTCCTCTCCTCTGGTGCTTCTGTGAGTTTTGTCCCCTACAACAAATATTCATCTGTGAGCTGCAAACTCAAAATATTCAAAGCAGGTTTTTCATCTCACCTGATGTTCACAGCTGATCCAGTCAGACTGGTTTAAGAGGCGATCTGACGCACAGTAATTACCATCCGTCACTGTTGCACCCGTCCATCACGAATAAACGCCAGCAAACGAACAAATAAACGCTTGGAAATTGTAGGGTAAAAAAATCGCCTCCAGAACTCGCCTTAAAAATGTCCCATTTTTACGTTTTCTTCACTGTCAAAATAATCCGGTGATATTCAAGTCTACATCCGTGAATGCGTTGAAAACACCGGCTGCTTGTGGTTAATTCGGCGTACGTTAAATGGTGCACACTTGACTAAATGTCGTCAAATATCGGCTTATTGAAGAGTAAAGTACTGACATTACGCACACGTGATGAGGTCCCGCGGTCTTCATGTGAAACAGCGCAGGCTCTGTGGTCAACATGAGGCTGCACGCATTCCAACACACTCCTTCAGATGTGTTCCTCTCATAAACAGGCTGTTGTCTGATGTGAACGTGCAGAAGTCACAGTTGTGTCAGGAGGGAGGGAGGGAGGGAGGGGCTAGAGGGAGCTGATCAGAGCAGGTGAGCTCACCTGTGACAGGAGCTGGGTCAGAGGTGGACTGTCTTCTGAGAGTAGCCTCGCTGTGGAGGGGTACCTGAGTGAAACAGGAGGCAGCTAGCACAAGAGTCACCGCTAACATCTGCTAGCCGTTGCTACTGTAAGCTAGTTAGCTAATTTTAGCGGTGGAGTTAGCTGGAGTTTGGTGCCTACATCGCTAGCTCCGGAGCTTTGGACCAGGCTGGGCTAGCTGGTTAGCATGCTAACGCCAGTTTCTCCTCCGACGTCATAACTTAAAAACTTTTATTTCATCTTTTGTTAAAGATGTTGCAAATGCTAATTAACTTGTACCCGTAGCCTTCCTTTGATAGGCTACAGGTTAAAGTTAGCCTAACCATTAAACTTCCTTTGATAGCCTACTGATGTAAAATGCTAATTAACTTTTATCCTTAGCCTTCCTTTGATAGCCTACTGACATAAAATGCTAATTAACGTTTACCTACAGCCTTCCTTTGATAGGCTACAGGTAAAAGTTAGCCTATCCATTAGCCTTCCATTGATAGCCTACTGACATAAAATGCTAATTAACTTTTATCCGTAGCCTTCCTTTGATAGCCTACTGACGTAAAATGCTAATTAACTTTTATCCGTAGCCTTCCTTTGATAGCCT